>NC_084749.1:17607015-17756084 GCF_033978785.1 Entelurus aequoreus | reverse complement strand
GAACACCACACAAGGGCTAGTAAAAATGGTATGTTTTTTTAATTTGGGATAACACTGGCCCCAAAAAAATTCCAACTGTAACAGTGGTGTCAGTTTGACGGGATGGTCGTCTGTAAGATCTTTATAGCTTTATGTTTATAAGGCCTGACGTGACGCCCGAAGCATTTGGGTGGAGAGTCAAGAAGGACTTAGTTTTTTTTTCCACTAATGAAAGCAGTGTTGTCTCAGTGAGGGAGCAAAAGACAATGAGTGACAGGTTAATTGGCAGGATATTTGGACCCTCGGGTCTGGTCCCGGTGTGGCTCGGACAGACGGGCGGGATGGTATCCCGGCTAATCCGCCTTTGTCCCCCCCTCCCGGAGCAGGACAGGCTCCTTAGAGCCTTAAGTCCCAGCTCAAGGAGAAAGCTACACAACTGAATTGTTCCAGTTACATTCTTATCAAGGAGTCTCAACTTTTCCCAGAGAGGGCCACACACAGTATAATTCGAATTACATTTAAATGTATTTCCTGTTTGTTTTGAAGAACCTTTGCTTTGTGCACACCTCTTCCACATTGTTATTTAGGTATATTTAGTTCCACCTGATCTTGGTACTTTGTTGAGTGTGCTTGTGTTCTGTTTAGTTTGGTTCCTGCATAGCTGTCCCTATGTTTTCGGTGCACTTCCCGGCTGCACTATAGCTTTTGTTTGGTCATTAATATACCTTTTGTCTTCTGCATCTTGGCATTAAGTCGCAAATACCGCTCAACTGAGCTTTGACATTTTTGTACATTAAAGATGCTAAAATCAATACAATGTAGGTCAATCAATATATATTGAACTATCCGTACAAAACATCCACATCATACATAGTTTTGTGTTATAGCTAACAAAGAAAAGTAGTGTTATATCTAAAATAACCTCCTTGAGATATTCCATTTATTCCCAGTGAGGGACAAGTAGTATAAAATGGATGGATGGATGGATTATTGTTTATTAATTATTAAAAGTAAACTCTATTTAAGGGGTTTGGCATACACAAACTTCATCATCATAGATCATATACATTAAAATGCACAGGTCCCATTTTTGGGGGGATTTAGGGCGGTTCCATTTTTTCGTAGTTTGTTTAAAGTTGTAACCGCGCTTTTGACACATCCGAAGTAGGACTTGAATTGTGTTGAGCACAAACAGATTTGTTTTTTGACATTAAACAAACAAAAAACAATTTGGTACAATTTATATTTAAATGAAAGGGCACAGACTGTTTTCATTGAGTAACAGTCGGTCCGCCGTTCGTAGAATCCTGACATATTTAGTGGTAATTTAAGAACAAATTGCCCCTATTTTCACACTTGTTCAACAACTTTCAGCGGAGCACAGCAGTCTCAATTTTTGGAGTGAAAGATATCAGGGCTGTGTTCGAACACATATATTTATAGTCGAATCTGATTTGTTAGCTTTCGCCCTGTTCGGCGGCAGGCCTTCTTAGACCTCGATCAGTTCGCCGGAACACATGTTCGTTTCGTTTAGAGGGAGAATTAAACTTGTCAGATACTTAAATTTGAGTATTAAATCGGTCACATTCATTTGCATCAACAAAAAGACATACTTAGAGATTTATGGACAATTAACCACGCACTTCACCACACTTATTGGATCGTGTGGAGGCAAGAGTGCCTTCGCTCAAAACTAATGGGTTTTTATACCAAAGACAAGAGGGGCGGTTGCATAAGCCATTGCAAAGGGGTGCGCGCATGGACTTTGCTTTGTTCATGAACGAACTTAACATACTATGCTTTCAGTCTTTGAATCAAACATACTTTAGTTGGGAGAGGACGTCATGTAAGAAAGTACAATGCTTTTGTCTTTTGATTAATCCTCATATGATTAATCTCACTGTGCACTAGCTCCTTGAACACTACCACGTTTCATCAGAAACCAGAATGTCCCAAATCTGTATTGAAGGTTGTTCAAAGTTCCATGCATCTGGTAAGTCATTTGTTCAATGTCAAAGGTTCATACAATTCTAAGCATACGGTCTTCTACACTAATCTCTATTATGCAGAAAGCAATCCCAAAAAGCTTTCTATCATAGCGGCAAGTAGTTGACGATCAGTTGAATCTATTTTGTTGTTTTTTAAGAAATAAATAAACATAGGGGGATATGTCGTACCGTATACTGAATGGTCACTAAGTATCAGTAACATGTCTCACATGGATGTAGCTATAGCACCTATACGGGGGATCTTCCAAAAGTAAGCAACGTATATAAAGATTACAGTATGTCATTAAAGTAAACAAAACAGATCACATTAACGACTTTTTCCACCCCAAAAAAAGGCTAAACCACTCGAAAGACAAATACGGTAGAGATTGTATCGTTTGCGAGAAGACATCAAACTGGACTAAATGGAGGAAGTAAAACTCTTGACAAAGTAAAAGTCTTAACAAAATGGCAAAAAGGATTACTATTTTTTCCATAGGAGAGCAACAATGTTAAACAGGGAGTCCTGGCATGTGCAGAGCCCAATTTCTGGCAAGTACGTGTGGACAACGGAATTCGGCCAGCCAGAGTCCATTTGGCAAGCTCCTTGTCTGACAGTGGCGCGTCCCAGCCAGACTCAGGTCCCCATATAAAAACATCCTCACAACACTATTAGTAAAAGATTGCAGACAAAAAGTTTTCATAGCGCAAGAGATGTGGAAGGCCAAAATACAGCCAGCTGTGTTTTCGAATGGACACACCAGGAATCAGTGACCGTTCTGAGGAACACAATAAAAATTTACCAATATGAAAAGAAGACATGATGAACATGGTTCGACTCTGACATTGATAGTCGAATCAGATTCCTGAGAATAGTAACGTATTTAAATAGTCGGCAATTAGAATTTGGGGGTTTATTTGAAGACATAATCATATATTTTAGAAGTAGGCAAATCTTTTGAGACTTGAATATTATTAACTGTCATAAACACAAGTGGTACCTTGGTTTTTGTGCACCCCGCTTTTCACATGATTTGGTTTTCGCCAACATTTTGCCCAGGTTTTTGCACGCCATCTTCGTTATTGTACGGCAAAACATTCCGCATAACAAACAAGTCAGTTTGCCTGCCTATCATTCCGCGGGATCCCTTGTGTTGCATTTTTTTTCTTCCAGAATGACTGTAAAATAATCCACCACGTGGAAGTTGACAAACATTAAATTAAAGAAAAAACTCGGAGCAAATCACAAAGGCGGTGTCCACGTAGTAATCAAGCTAAATGTTACGAATAATTTTCACACTTTATTTATGTAAAACAATGTTTATACTTTTGAAATAAAACTTCTAATTTAAATTGATGCATTGTGTGTATTAAAACTAATTAATGGGAAATAATGTGTTAATTTTTTGTGTGCAAAATTACATATGTAAAACAAACTTGCAAACCTTCCTGACACAGCTCCGAAAACCCAGTCCATCTTAGATGAGCTCGGCGAAGCCGGTGGCATTTCTGGGTGTTGTTGATAAATGGCTTTGGCTTTGCATAGTAGAGTTTTAACTTGCACTTACAGATGTAGCGACAAACTGTAGTTACTGACAGTGGTTTTCTGAAGTGTTCCTGAGCCCGTGTGGTGATATCCTTTACACACTGATGTAGATGGTGAAATCCCAATTTTTTTTTTGCAATAGCTCGTTGAGAAATGTTGTTCTTAAACTGTTCGACAATTTGCTCACGCATTTGTTCACAATGTGGCGACCCTCGCCCCATCCTGAGCATTTCATGGAAGCTGCTTTTATACCCAATTATGGCACCCACCTGTTCTCAATTAGCCTATTCACCCGTGGGATGTTTCAAATAAGTGTTTGATGAGCATTCCTTTTTTAGTCTTTTTTGCCACTCGTGCCCTCTTTTTTTAAACATGTTGCAGGCATCAAATTCCAAATGAGCTAATATTTGCAAAAAATAACAACGTTTTCCAGTTCGAACGTTAAGTGTTTTGTCTTTGCAGTCTATTCAATTGAATATAGGTTGAAAAGGATTTGCAAATCATTGTATTCTGTTTTTATTTACCATTTACACAACGTGCCAACTTCACTGGTTTTGGGTTTTGTACATTTGCTTTATTCTATAAAACTTTTCCAACAACTTGCCAGAACCATTTTGAATATGAAATGTGGAAGTGTCACAAAAAAACAAGACATAAAGTAGTTTCTGCATTTAATTTATTTAAAACATGTTCTAATGTATGTGCACGCTCTGTTGAATGTTTTAAAATCTATTAGGGAATTATCCTCCTTGATCAATGCCTGTATATTTTTATTTTTTCACTTAAAGCACCAGAGGCTGCAAAAAAAGTGCCCAGTTTGGATAAATAACTAAAGATGTGAGACATTCATCATCATCTACTTGCCGAGTCCACTTCTCTACACCTGAGTGCCGAGTGGCTACTAATGACTGCTGTCCTCCGTAATAAGGCAGTGCGATGTTTGAGAATATTCAATTTGACACACCGGTTCCTCTCTATGGATGAGATATTCATTTTTGCCATATATATTTAAAATATTATATTTAATGCCTTCAGCGTTCATAACCAAAAAAAAGTATGCCCATTCATTTAAAAAAAAAATCTATTTTGGTTTGGTTCACACAATCCAATACACCAAATGTCATTATTATGGTTTATGGTTGACGTTAATGCTATTTCACTAAATAGTTTTATTCACATATGTTTTTGTGTCAAGTCAATCTTGGAAACTATTATTAACTACATATTTTTTTTCCTTCGCATTTAGTCCCGTGAAAAGGTAGACAACAGAATTACAAGCCTAAGTCAATTAAAGGCCTACTGAAATGATTTTTTTTAAATTTAAACGGGGATAGCAGATCCATTCTATGTGTCATACTTGATCATTTTGCGATATTGCCATAATTTTGCTGAAAGGATTTAGTAGAGAACAACGACGATAAAGATCGCATCGTTTGGTATCTGATAAAAAAAAGCCTTGCCCCTACCGGAAGTAGCGTGACGTAGTCAGTTGAAAGGCTCCTCACATTTTCCTATTGTTTTCAATGCAGCTAGAGCGATTCGGACCGAGAAAGCGACGATTACCCCATTAATTTGAGGCAGGATGAAGATTCGTGGATGAGGAACGGTAGAGTGAAGGACTAGAATGCAGTGCAAGACATATATTTTTTCGCTCTGACCATAACTTAGGTACAAGCTGGCTCAATGGATTCCACACTCTCTCCTTTTTCTATTGTGGATCACGGATTTGTATTTTAAACCACCTCGGATACTATATCCTCTTGAAAATGAGAGTCGAGAACGCGAAATGGACATTCACAGTGACTTTTATCTCCACGACAATACATCGACGAAACACTTTAGGTACGGAGCTAACGTGATAGCATTGTGCTTAACTGCATATAGAAACAAAATAAATAAATCCCTGACTGGAAGGATAGACAGAAGATCAACAATACTATTAAACCAGGGACATGTAAATACACGGTTAATGCTTTCCAGCCTGGCGAAGGTTAACAATGCTGTTGCTAACGACGCCATTGAAGCTAACTTAGCAACCGGACCTCACAGAGCTATGCTAAAAACATTAGCTATCCACCTACGCCAGCCAGCCCTCATCTGCTCATCAACACCCGTGCTCACCTGCAAATTGCAAAAGATTCACCAACACAGATGTCCAGAATACTGTGGAATTTTGAAATGAAAACAGAGCTTTTTTGTATTGTATTCAATGGGGTACCAATACTTCTATCAACCGTTTACGTCACGCGCATACGTCATCATATCTAGACGTTTTCAACCGGAAGTGTGGCAGGAAATTTAAAATTATAAGTTAACCCGGCCGTATTGGCATGTGTTGCAATGTTAAGATTTCATCATTGATATATAAACTATCAGACTGCGTGGTCGGTAGTAGTGGCTTTCAGTAGGCCTTTAAAGCTTTCCGAGGTGGTCCAAATATCTCGTCTTTAATACTAAATGGCAAAACAATTAATGCAGCGCTGGATAGAAATACATGTGTTTTTTTGCAGAAGCTCGCAAAAAAAAAAAAAAAAGATGACTCAGCGAATGCATGAAGTAGTGAAATCTTAAATGCGGTCCAGCTGGATATTAGAGTGTGTGACCCCGTATGGGTTGTGAATATTACATTTAGACGTGATCATTGAGTAAAATGTATCATGTTGGTTTAATGTAATCCACGTTTAACATTTGCATGCATGAGTCACATTTTAGAGGAGACTTAAGATGATTCTGATTTACATTTAACACACTTCCTTGTGATCTCGAGCAGTGTTTTTCAACCTTTTTTGCGTTGAAGAAATCCGGAGGCACACCACCAGCGGAAATCATTAAAAAACGAAACTCAGTTGACAGTAAAAAGTCGTTGTCGCAATTGTTGGATATGACTTTAAAGCATAACCAACCATGCATCAATATAGCTCTTGTCTCAAAGTAGGTGTACTGTCACCACCTGTCACATCACGCCCTGACTTATTCTGAGTTTTTTGGTGTTTTCCTGTGTGTAGTGTTTTAGTTCTTGTCTTGTGCTCCTATTTTGGTGGCTTTTTCTCTTTTTTTGGTATTTTCCTGTAGCAGTTTCATGTCTTCCTTTGAGCGATATTTCCCGCATCTACTTTGTTTTAGCAATCAAGGATATTTCAGTTGTTTTTATCCTTCTTTGTGGGGACACTGTTGATTGTCATGTCTTGTTCGGATATACATTGTGGACGCCGTCTTTGCTCCACAGTAAGTCTTTGCTGTCGTCCAGCATTCTGTTTTTGTTTACTTTGTAGCCAGTTCAGTTGTAGTTTCGTTCTGCATAGCCTTCCCTAAGCTTCAATGCCTTTTTTTAGGGGCACTCACCTTTTGTTTATTAAGTATTTGTCTCCTGTGCACTTTCATGATGCTCTCAACTTTTGCCTTGCGCAAACCCTAATAAAAAAGGCTTTTACCTGCACTTACCTTCCTCTTCATCCTGGGCTCCAGACCAACAACACCAACACAAGAACGTAGCGGTTCCCTTCAGATGCAAATGAAACCCTCCACCCACTACCCTCTCCAAAAGTACCCACATTTATCTTTTGAAGATGTTCATTGATGAAGTACGAAAACAATAGTTAATAAAAAAAAAAAAAATGGAATGAGCGGCCTTAATATTAGGTCAACTGGACCCTAACCCATGTTGACGAAACAGCCCCATGTAAAATGTTTTGGACAAATAAACATGGAAGTATTTATGTGATGGATATCAGAGCAGGCGGGAGGGCATGTAATAAGATAAATGAAGGCTGCAGGGTCTCTCTCCTTCGGCTCAGCTATATATAATATATATATATATATATATATATATATATATATATATATATATATATATATATATATATATATATATATATATATATATATATATATATATACACACTACCGTTCAAAAGTTTGGGGTCACCCAAACAATTTTGTGGAATAGCCTTCATTTCTAAGAACAAGAATAGACTGTCGCGTTTCAGATGAAAGTTCTCTTTTTCTGGCCATTTTGAGCGTTTAATTGACCCCACAAATGTGATGCTCCAGAAACTCAATCTGCTCAAAGGAAGGTCAGTTTTGTAGCTTCTGTAATGAGCTAAACTGTTTTCAGATGTGTGAACATGATTGCACAAGGGTTTTCTAATCATCAATTAGCCTTCTGAGCCAATGAGCAAACACATTGTACCATTAGAACACTGGAAAGATAGTTGCTGGAAATGGGCCTCTATACACCTATGTAGATATTGCACCAAAAACCAGACATTTGCAGCTAGAATAGTCATTTACCACATTAGCAATGTATAGAGTGTATTTCTTTAAAGTTAAGACTAGTTTAAAGTTATCTTTATTGAAAATAGGGACATTTCAATGTGACCCCAAATTTTTGAACGGTAGTGTATGTATATATATATATATATATATATATATATATATATATATATATATATATATATATATATATATATATATATATATATATATATATATATATATATATATATAATGTGTTTATATATGTATATGTATTTTATTAAGATTAAGATTAAAGTACCAATTAATGTCACACACACACACTAGATATGGTGAAATTTGTCCTCTGCATTTGACCCATCCCCTTGGGGAGCAGTGGGCAGCAGCGGCGCCGCGCCCCGGAATCATTTTTGGTGATTTAACCCCCAACTCCAACCCTTGATGCTGAGTGCCAAGCAGAGAGGGAAACGGGTCCCATTTTTAAAGTCTTTGGTATGACTCGGCTGGGATTTGAACTCCAACCTACCGATCTCAGGGCGGACACTCTAACCACTAGGCTATGTGTATATATACATATATACATTATATATGTATGTATATACATGTATGTTTATGTATAAATATATATACACACACACACATATATATATATATATATATATATATATATATATATATATATATATATATATATATATATATATATACACGCTAGGATGTAAGGATAAACAGTAATAATGCTAGAAACGGTTGGCATAACTAGCTATATAACTGCCAACATGAAAAAAAGAGACATTAATGTCTTTCCCCATTAAGAAATGGCATACGCCAATCCAAACTATTACCGTCTGAGCAACTAATCGATTCACCTGCGCTTATCAAACCTTCCAGCTGTGCTCTCTTAGAACCGAGTGATCGTTCTACACTCTGAGGAATATCAGACCGAGGTGTTCAAGGACCGCTGAACAGATTAGGACACCGCAACACCTGCCAGAAATATTAAATATTATTAATGTGTCCATTTATTTTAGTTTAAAAAAATACTTTTAAAACCTCTAAAGGCTTAGTGGCCACATGCGTGGACAGCACCTTTTAGCTCTTATTTCCAAAATTGTGTACACTACTGAATTGGGGTCTTATGGCCGCTTATGTGGACACTTATACTGCCATCTGGTGGTGTCAGAAGAGTATAACATACAATGGAATTTGGAAAAAAAAGTGTAAAAATAAGAATTAGCATGTCACTAAACATGAAGTACACGTTTGTTACTTATTGACTAAGTACATCATATCTAAAGATGATTCTTAGTTTTTATTCTAATTAGGGTCCAATGAACCCAAATAGCAAAGAGAAATAAAAAAGCATGTAAACAAACAACTTGGGCCTTAAGAGGTTTCTAACTTAGTCAATAGATTTCAGTGTATATACTGTATAAGTAATTTTTGAGCACATTAAACAATACTGAGATACCAATCATAACCCTGATAATGAAATTATGATATGAAATGTTCATATCCTTACATCCCTAACCAACAAATACACAAATGATGTTGTACCCGCAATACACAAGCACCAATGAATACATTGATTATGTAAAATGAGCTTCAAAGTACAGCAATTAAGTCAATTTTCTTTATAATGTACTTTCCCGAGGCAATGACAACCAAGTGCCTTACAAAAAAGACCGTCACAGATAAATTAAGTTTTGTTTTTTTACCTCCAGCAGCAGGCTCAGGTGGGGAAAGGGATTTTTGCGGGTTTGCATGAAAACCATACCTGAAAAGTGAGCATAAGATAGGGGGAAACAATGGCCATGTTCCTTTCACGTAATAATAAACAAAGTATACATTTGATTGCAGTTGGCACTGGACAATAACGCAGACACATAAGAAGACTGATCCTGATCAAACTGATTTCTTTTGACTTCATAATATATATTTTCTGTGGAGGTTGATGCTGCTTTGAATATGAATCTGCTTATTTCATTGATCCTCTGATACATAGTAGACACTCATGTCGTAAACAGAATTCATAGTCATATAAAGCACAGTAATGAGTTAGTGGATTGGATTTAGAATTATATTACCTTCCCCGGTATATATTTATGTGTAAAAAAAACAAAACAAAAAAAACCATCACCACCTAGTATGTCTGAGGATGAACGCATCTGGCAAACAAACAGCTTGAAGTCGACCCGCCGCTCTTCCTATTGAATAATCTATGTTGAAAGGATCTGCATACATCTGAGGCATACCACCCTGTCAGGCTTTTAGTAATTTTGCATTTATATTCATATCATACCCTTGAGGGCATGTCGAAGCGGGATGCCGCTGCAGGGGGTATGGGATGGTTGAGTACATGCCTCCAAATCTCCATCTTAGAGTGAAACTATCGCAAGTATAAACATGCATACCCATAAGTGGGACCACTCACTCTTCATGCTAATATTATATTTTGCTCCTTTTTGTCAACCATTTTTATAATTTCCTCATAACATAATGCATGTATTCAAACAAGTTGCACCTGGCCAAAACAAACATTTGTATCGAACATTTCATAATCGTTGATGGATGTGATGTTTTAGTCATATCAAGCACAATTTGCTTACCAGCATAGCTTAGAGCAGGAGGCCCCAAACTACAGCCCGCCAGCATGTGCCGTCCCGTATAATTTTTTTATTTTATTTATTTATACATTTTTTAATTATTTTTTAAAATCTGTCCTTTCTAATCCATTTTCTACCGCTTGTGACTCTCGTGTCTAAAAAGGCATTTTCCCATCAATAACTTGACATCACCGCACTCTGAACATATATATATATATATATATATATATATATATATATATATATATATATATATATATATATATATATATATATATATATATATATATGTATGTCTTAATTAGATTATCCAAAAAAATAGTGCTCGATACCGTGGTAGAGCGTAATATGTATGTGTGGGAATATCTCCTGAGGATTGAGGAAACCCCTCATGAAACAGACCTGTAGAGATGAAATAGTCTTGTGATTTTTTTTCCCACACACACATATATATATATATATATGTATGTATATGTGTATGTGTGGGGGGAGGTGTAGTCAGCGCTGCTTGCAGGAGGAAAAGTCACCGCCGCTGTCCAGGGCTACTGAGGACGAGCGCCATCGGGCAGGGGCGGGGCCTGTGCTGACGGCGATACACAGCTGGCAGGTGATTAGATTTCACAAGTGGTACGTGTTAATCTAATCATCTATTGTCTTTAACAGTAAGCGGCTGAGAGCAGAGGGGGAGAGAGGTTACGGACACGACTGAAAAGTCACGTTCTGGGAGAAGAAAACTGTTGATAAAACATATGATCATTAAAACTTTGTTAAAACCTGCAAGCTAGGATCCTGTGAAGTGTCTGTCAGTGGGACCGCTAGGAAGCGACTTCCACTATATATATATATATATATATATATATATATATATATATATATATATATATATATATATATATATATATATACTGACCAATCACAAGTTTCTATTTAGCAGGAAGTGGGAAGTGTTGCGCTGTAGCCAGACCGGGATAACAGAGAAGGAGAACAAAACGTTGATTAGGTGGCAGATATATATTTGCCAGGCCATTTTCAAGAAGGATATATAAAGATAAACTACATCTTGTGTGCCAATGTCGGCCAACCCCGGAAGCTAGCTCAGCTGTTCTGGTGATGAAACGTCATTGAATAGATCCTACTAATTGTGAGTTCAAATATTAAATGTTTTCACTTCTAATATTTTTTTTGCAATGTTAATTTTGACAGTACCACGTAAGATGTGTTTTAATTGCTGATGCGTTTTAATTGATTTTTAAATGCGCCAGAAAATAACCCGTTTGGTATACTGTTGATGTGATCCAATGCCTAGTAGGGCATACATGTGTTCCTGTATAGTATTTCTCCAGCAATGGTCATGTGGTGACATCAATTATGGTATTTTCAGAGATAATCTGACATCACTGAAGGCCTAGGTGGGAAACGCACGACCCGCCACTGTATTACACTATATACATCCATTCATATATTACTTTAATTTATTTTCACATAAAAAAGCACTAATTGTTAAAGGGGTCAATCAATCAATCAATCAATGTTTATTGATATAGCCCTAAATCACAAGTGTCTCAAAGGGCTGCACAAGCCACAACAACATCCTCTGTTCAGAACCCACATCAGGGCAAGGAAAAACTCAACCCAGTGGGATGACAATGAGAAACCCTGGAGAGGACCGCAGATGTGGGTGACCCCACCCCTCTAGGGGAGACCGGATGCAATGGACGTTGAGTGGTATTGTGAAAGTCCAGTCCATAGTGGATCTAACATAATAGTGAGAGTCCAGTCCATAGTGGGGCCAGCAGGAGACCATCCCGAGCGGAGACAGGTCAGCAGCGCAGAGATATCCCCAACCGATGCACAGGCGAGCGGTCCACCCCGGGTCCCGACTCTGGACAGCCAGTACTTCATCCGTGCCCCCCCCCCCCCCCCCCACCTCCACGAGGGAGAGGGTGGCAGAGCAGAAAAGAAAAGAAACGGCAGATCAACTAGTCTAAAAGGGGGGTCTATTTAAAGGCTAGAGTATACAAATTAGTTTTAAGATGGGACTTAAATGGAGGGGTTGAGACTTTAATTTTATTTTGTAGTAGTAGCGGCTTTCTATTGGTCAACTTCTGTCAGGATCTGTGGTCTGGATTATGTTTTGTTATTTTTTGGACTCTTTTAGTTCCTGTTTGCGCTCCCTTGTTTGTTTAGTCACCATGGCGACTCATTAGTTTTCACCTGCCTCATATGTTCGGGACACGCACCTGTTCTAATCAGGAGACTACTATTTAAGCCTGTCGTTGCCAGTTAGTCGGTCTGGCAACATTGCTCTTGATTGCTCTGTTCATGCTAGTATTCATGCAATTGTTTCATGCTCTTTTCTTGCTTCATGCCATGCCAAGTAAGTTTTGTTTATTCATGCCACAGTTAGCGAGTTTTTGTTTTGCCCTGTCCATAGTTTACGCTAAGTGTTATTTTTTGTTGTGCCTTCGCCTTGTGCGCCTTTTTTGTTGGGGCCTGTTTGAGAGTGATTATCAAATATGTTCCTACCTGCTACCGTTGTCCGGAAAAGTCTGTTTGCATCCCGGGAGAACAATCCTCGCAGTAAGATGCGAAACCCCCTCGTCATAACAAACTTCTTTGGTTTTCACTTTATCGAAGTGCACATGCAAGTGACGTCGGGGCCACATTGGGGCCTGTGCGCATTTACACTGGAGTCTGATAAAAATCACATTTTACTTGCAGTGTAAACAGTCAGCTGGATAAAATGTGATTTAGAAATAAAATCCGATTTGGGCCACTTTGGCCTGCAGTGTAAACATAGTCAATGAGTCCTTTTGCCTGACGATGACACCTTTGGCGGTAGCTATTGAAAAGAAAAATATGAGGAAAATAGTCAGAGGCGTGATAACGAGGCATGGGGAAACAAGTGTTGGATGAGTGTTGACGCGTCTTGGAGCTGAGCACTCGCAGGGGAATCACGTCGCTTCGCTATTTCCAGCCTCTCGTTGAGATAAGACAACACGGCGAGTCTTTTCCGCCTATCTCTGTGATAGACCGTTTGGAGTCTTCCCACACTCCTTTCTCATAGTGAGAACAGTGAACGCTACAAACCTATCGATTCACAATTGGAATACATAAGTGAGAAAAGCTCGTGTTTAAGCCAAACAAGCAATGGGTTTATTCTGTGACCACCGTGTGCTAACACAAGATCTGTGTGCACATACGAGCCTGCGCTATATTCCTCATTGACCCTGCAGGCCAGCTATGGCCGAGAACTGATGGATTAAGCAGCAATCGTTGAGGCAGAGGGCTCTCTCGCCCGGGGTTATGCATGCACAAGCTGCCCGCCTCCCCCAGGCGGAGCAATCCTTTCTCCAACTTTGTGTTTTGTTTTCTGTCCGCGGGCCATCGAGACGCTATGTCATCCACTTCTCTGTAAAGGTTGCAGTTATTGCACTCTTTTTCTGCAAGGAACACATTTTCACTTTGTGTGGTGTTGTTGTTTAGTGCAACCTTCAGCCACGACACGACTGCAAACGCCACGACACAGCAAAATAAAGCCGCAACCGCACAACTTTAAGCCACAACACAACAACGACATTAAGCGACAACTGAAGTGAAGGATACTTTGGGCCCCATTCAGCAACCGCTCTTAACCCTTGTGTAATGTTCATATTGTTGTTACTTAGCCAGCGTTTGTGGGTCTGATGGACCCATTGCATTTTGTGGCTTTTAATGCCTCACAATCAAACACTTTTATGTTAAAATACTGAACAGATGTTTACCTTATCCCAATAAACAGATTGGGATAAGGTAAACATCTGTTCAGTATTTTAACTGAACAGTATACTCTATACTCTAGCCTTTAGCCACCCTCTCCCTCGTGGGGGGGCACAGGTTTACCTTATCCCAATAAACAGATTGGGGTAAGGTAAACATCTGTTCAGTATTTTAACATAAAAGTGTTTGATTGTGAGGCATTAAAAGCCACAAAATGCAACGGGTCCATCAGACCCACAAACGCCGGCTGAGTAACAACAATATGAACGTTGCACGGAAAATTTCTCTGCCAGTTTCTGAATCCCACAGGGATTCTTATTTTGTGTTTCTGCACCTGCGGTTCCCACACAAGGTTGCAACATTGCAACAACTGTCTGCTCTCATTTTCTCACACATTTGACCCTCTGATGTTCTGTGTACCTACACTCTGTCCCAGGGACGTGCACATGATTATAGAGGGGCAGGGGCTCAAAGTCAGAAAAGGGCAGGAATTATTTTTTTTTACACAATATGGAAATTAATGTAAAATTAAATTTGCTAATAGGAAGTTAACTACTTAGCTGTGTGTCCTTTGTAGGTAAAAGTGATTGCCATTTCTTTTGTGTCAACAAATTATGGTCATAATGAGTTAATTCACATTATCATAGGCTTGGAAGACATGAAAAGCAACAAAACACTGGTTTATTATTAGGCTATTTATTGTTAAAGATAAGCACTTTAATATTGAACATTGAACAGTGCAACATGAACTTTGAAAAAAAATACAAAAATAAATACCCAAATGGAAAAAACTTCAATGTGAAAATCTGTCCTTCTTCCCTTAACTTGATGAAAACACCATCAAGTTGTAACTTATGGTCTTTCTCACTTAATGCTCAGACTAAACAACTGAAACGCAATACAGGGCCAAAAATATGGACCAGGGGCCAGTAGAGGGCTGTATCCTTTCTTCTTTTGGCATTGTGCTGCAGGCATAATCAACATGAATCAAGTTTAAATACAGATGGCAATATTCCTAACATATAACCTACATCTTATATCCCCAGAATGCTGAAATTATTATTATTATTCATAATAATAATAATAATAATAATAATAATAATTATTATTATTATCATTATCATTATTATTATTATTATTGTTATTATTATCATCATTATCCTTATTATTTTGCTAACCCACACAGTAATAGCAAAGTCACAATAAACTTAATATATCTAAAACTCTACTGTGAGAAAAATGTGATCCGCCGTAAACACAGTGCATTTTATTTTGAAAATTAACCCGGTGTTTTATTTTGTATTTTGGACACTACTTCCTGTCCCGCACGATCCGCTCTGCTCTGTGCGGACTTGATGTGGCGTGCTCAATTGATGCGCCGTGCTCCGACGTCCGGCAAAAACAGAAGCTAACACATTGAATAATAGAATAAAACAGCGTTTTTCTGAAATATTACCCATATTAGATGCTGAATAAGTGGACGGCGACTGGACCATAACTCACAGGTTCAACTTGCTCCACTGTCACGTCTCAGCGGAAGCGGCAGGGGGTTTTTGTACCGCTGTTTTTTTGTGTGTTTTTTTTTTTACATCCCCGACAGGAATTTATTAATGTTGTTTAAAGAAAATAAAATAAAAAACACACACACACAGGCAGAGGGCACTTTTTAAGACGAGGCAAAAAAGGGCAGGTGCTCAAGCACCCATAGGGCCCTATGTGTGCACGTGCCTGCTCTGTCCTCCTCCTGTCTAGGCCTGATGTGTGTGTGTGTGTGTGTGTGTGTGTGTGTGGGTGGGTGCGTGTGGTACACAGAACATCAATTTCCACACTTCTATTAGCCCCGGGTCCAGTGGACCCTTACATCTTATATGTAATACAAATATGTATTCTGATATATGTTCTTCACAGAAAATGAGCCAAAGTCAGTGAGTCTCAGTTCGAAAAATTTATTAATTGTATCATTTTTCTTTTAATAAAAAATGAAAACGGGTCCCCCAGACCCGAACACCACACAAGGGTTAAGAACAAATTGTGATCTTAGGCCCACTTACGAAGTTTTTAAGGAGATTGTTGTATTCACCGATATTTTCTTAGCTGGGATTTGTTCGTAGGTAAAAACAAAATCTACGAGTGCCCTAGAGCACTCTTAGGGTGGCCTATTTGTTCTTAAGTGTGACAAGTTTCCTTACTTCTATTGTCTAATGTTAAATTATTATCATAGATAGATGGATAGATACATATATATATATATATATATATATATATATATATATATATATATATATATATATATATATAGATAGATAAGACAGACAGACATATAGCAAAATGAACAATATATAGATATTTCAAAATACTGTGTGCACACACACACACACACACACACACACACACACAATAATCAATTACCGGGGCATTGATTTAGTGATTTGTGACCCTTTAAAAGACCAACGGGCCTCCCACACCCTGTTGCAACTCAGCTCACACAATGGCAATGATTTTGCTGCTACCGCAAGATGAAGCAGATCTTGCCCTGGGGAGGGAGCGCATATTTCACGACCATGTAGACCTATTTGCCCGAAGTGACAAATATGTATCTGAACGCTTTAGGCTACCTCAGCGGTCCCCCCTTTCTTAAACTTAAGTTTTGACATTATGTATTTCCCCCGCGGGATAATACGAATTTCTCTTCTGTAGTCTGTTTGTGTTTTCTCCGTGTGTTTGATGTTCGGCTTTTCCGTCGGAATTGTGCTCTTTTTTGGGGAATTAAGGGCGTTTACCGATGCAAATTACGGAATTAAGGGTGTTTACATATGCATATTGGGAAATAAGGGCGTGTTTATATGTAAATTATGATAGACATGCACGCGCTAACCATTTGGCATTCAGCAACTTGAGAACTGCAGGTGAGAACAATTTGACCGTTTAAGAACACGTCATGAATTTGAATGGACTCCTCTTAGTTAAATCACTTAGGAATAAAGATGACGGGGAAAAGTTAGGAACTTATTGCTGAGTGGAGCCCATTGTCGCTCAATGTTTTTGTATTGTGGCTTTATATTGTTGCACTGTATTGTAGAGTTGTTGTGTTGTGGCGTTTGCATTTGTAGCGGCTTTTGCAAATGTGTTGTGGCGGAAAGTTGCTGTGTTGTGGATTGATCTTCTTGTGTTGTGATTTCAGGTTGTGTTGTGACTTATTGTTGTTGTTGGCATTTGTTGTGGCTGAAAGTTGTTGTGTTTTGGTGTTTGCATTTGTAGTGGCCTTTGCAATCCTGCTATGGCTTATGGTTGTGTTGTGGCTTTTGTCAAGTTGTTTTGTTTGGCGTTATGTTGTTGTGTTGTGGCTGAAAATGGTTTTGTTGTGGCTATTTGTGTTGTGTTGCGGTTTTATGTTGGGTTGTGGCTTTATGTTGTTGTGTTGATGTGTTTGAAATCGCGTTGTGGCTGAAATGTGTTGTGTGGTTGCTGAATGTTGTTGTGTTTTGGCTCAATGTTGTTGTGTTGTGAATTTATGTTGTTATATTGTTGTTCAATGTTGTTGTTCAATGTTGTGCTGAGAGTTAATATGTAGTTGTATTATGTTTTTGTGTTGTGACGTAACGTAGTTTGTGGTGGTGTTTGCATTTGAAGTAGCTTTTGCATTTGTGTTGTGGCCTAATGTTCTGTTGTAGCGTAAAGTTGTGTTGTGGGTTTACGTTGGTGCATTGCGGCTTTATGTTGTTGTGTTGTGGTGTTTGCAATCGTGCCGTGGCTTTATGTTGTTGTGCTGTGGCCATTATGTTTTGTCCGAACGTTGTTGTGGCTCTATGTTTTTGTGTTGTGGCTGAAAGATTGTTGTGTTGTGGCCTAAGGTTGTGGTGGTGTTTGCATTTGTTGTGACCCTTCTCGGCCACCGTACAAAACTCCTTCCATCTCATACAAAATTAATAATGAAGTATTATTTTACATTACAGGCCTGTGAATTATAAAAGCGTACTACGCAGCAACAATTGCTAAGTTGTCGGAATAAACGTCTCCTTCATTGTTTAGCCTGCAGGAAGCATTAATTAAAATAAAATTGTTTTTGAACTTTGTTGCCATAAGAAAGAACCAAAGGGATGCTAACTACTGTTTTATGCTATTGTTAAACCAGGCAGGCAAATGCCTACAAAGAATGATAAACAAAGATGCAGCAAAGTCCAATTTTTCTCAGAGTGCTACTCTTTTCTTACGCTTTATGCTGCAATAATTCAGTTTCATTTTGATGAAGCAAGTGGCAATTTGTAATTGTCCCCCTTTAATTGACTTTTTTTTTTGCGGATTATGCATTTGCCATGCTAAGCTGGCGAACGACCCACTCTTGGTAAATATAATCATAGTACACAAGGCGTTTAGTGTCTGTGTTCAATGTCTGTCATCCGTGTTTTCAATGGATGCACTTCTGGTGTGCATAACTCCATGTGAGAGGGGTCAGCTGCAGGGCAGGCGTGTCATTTCAGCTGACTTGTGTATCCGTGTGTTTACATGTGCACTGACAGTTTAGCACCAATGTGTCGGCCTTTAGAAGTCCAACTCCCACATGGGTCCCCAGCCTTTTACCTGGGCGGCGCTTTAAAATGCTTATGCGGTACCCAAAGGGTAGTAAAGACAGGTGTGGAATATACACAGTTGTAAAAAAAATAATATATATATATATATATATATATATATATATATATATATATATATTGTTTTATTATTTTATATATATATATATATATATATATATATATATATATATATATATATATATATATATATATATATATATATGTATGTATGTATGTTTTTGAACACACGAACTAGTGTTGTCCCAATACCAATATTTTGGTAAAAAATAATATATATATATATATATATATATAATTTTTTATTATTTTATATATATATATATATATATATATATATATATATATATATATATATATATATATATGTATATGTATATATATGTTTTTGAACACACAAACTAGTGTTGTCCCAATACCAATATTTTGGTACCGGTACCAAAATTATTTTGATACGTTTCGGTACTTTTCTAAATAAAGGGGACCACAAAAAATTGCATTATTGGCTTTATTTTAACAAAAAATCTCAGGGTACATTAAACATATGTTTCTCATTGCAAGTTTGTCCTTAAATAAAATAGCGAACATACTAGACAACTTGTCTTTTATTAGTACGTAAACAAACAAAGACTCCTAATTAGTCTGCTGACATATGCAGTAACATATTGTGTCATTTATCATTCTATTATTTTGTCAGCATTATTAAGGACAAGTGGTAAAAAATGAATTATTAATCTACTTGTTCATTTACTGTTAATATATGCTTACTTTCTCTTTTAACATGTTTGTGGAGGTCTTGCTCCTCCGGGTTCTTCGGGCCACCAAGAACGGACATGACAGCTTCGTTCATGGTTGAGAACAATGACTCATTTTTCATTAAATTGTCTTTGTGGTTCTTTTCAGCCATTGGGTTGTGTCAGTCTTTGCTCTCTCTCTCTCTCTCGCTCGTGCTCCGACTTTACCAACCACCATCAACAACCCCCCTTCTCCTTCCCGGCTGCTGCCTTTAACAGAGCGACAGGTGATTAGATAAACGCGCCCAGGTGGAACATCTACGCACCTGTCGCTGATCTCGAAGCCGGTCCCGGCACACCCCGCTTCACTGCAGGTCTGCAGGCCACGACCCCCCACCCCTCACAATGTTCTATCTACACTTCTGTTAAAATGTAATAATCAGTTAGTCAACTGTTGTTTGGATGCTTTACATTAGTTTTGGATGATACCACAAATGTGGGTATCAATCCGATATCAAGTCGTTACAGGGTCATACATTGGTCATATTCAAAGTCCTCATGTGTCCAGGGACATATTTCTTGAATTTATAAACATAATATCTTTTTTTTTTTTTTTAATGAAAAAAGATGTTGTGATGCCAAAAAATATTGACGTAATCATAGTAGTATCGACTAAATACGCTACTGTACTTGGTATCATTATAGTGGATGTCAGGTGTAGATCCACCAATGGTGTTTGTTTACATTTTGACGCCGGTGAGCTACGGTGTGTAGTGAAGCATGTTTAGCTATTCCTCGTCCTGCAGGAATGATACTTGTAAGAAACTTACTTTATTTGTCGCCATGGAGGCGAGGATTAGTGATTAATGCCGACTGGGGCTACACTTTAGCTGCTAGCTCGCTAGCCATGTCTTAAAGCACCTCTTCCGGTGGACGTTTCAGTGTTATAATTCCACCTTTATCGTTAGTTTTCAAGCCACAATGCGTCCGTTCTCCCTTTTCTGTCTACACACTGTGTCTGCTTGTAAGTACTCGGTGATTGTGTGCCGCCGAACATGCTCGTCTGCTCGTAAACCAGCAATGTCATGACGTGACATTGCTGGTTGGACCGGTACTTTTCAGAGGCGGTATAGTACCGAATATGATTCATTAGTATCGCGGTACTATACTAATATCGATATACCGTACAACCCTAACACAAAGAGACATCCCCACTTTGAAAACGCAACTTTAAATACACTAGTACTGGCTTAAAGTAGACATTTAAACCTAAAAAATGTGTGTTTAAACAATTCTGACAAATATAAAGGTATAAAGGCCACATGATTATAACAAACTACCTTAACTTTTGTTTATCTTTTTAAAAATAAATTACAAACAGTTGACCTCGTCGAATCCATTAGTCTTATTTAGTAGTGATCGCTGTGTCCTAAGACTGCAAGGGAAGTGCAGCTTCCCCTAAAATGTCAAAAGATAAGTGGTCAAATAATGACTGTTGTGTTTACATTTCGTTGACTAATTATGTGCTAAAACATGTTCAACTTTTGTTCAGAATGATCTACTTATCACAGATCACTGACACGACTTTCTTTTCATTCATTCCCATAACGTCACAGTTCATTAAACAGTGCCAAAGCTCAGTGTTCATTGACTTAAATGGGGAAGTTTCACTGCAGCATAACTAGTCAGTCATTGGATAAATGCTCCGATTTGTCTGTATATCGGATCCTCAGCATCTCTGGGGGTCTAGGGGACCACAGAATGAGGGAACCAGTGATCTTGAAATACAAACCACTGCCAGAGCTTTTTTCAAGTTACAGTTGTGGCCAAACAGCTACATTTTTGTTTTATCTGACATCACATGGACAAAGATAAGACCTTCTGGAGGAAAGTTATGTGGTCAGATGAAACAAAAATTGAGCTGTTTGGCCACAATACCCAGCAATATGTTTGGAGGAGAAAAGTTGAGGCCTTTAATCCCAGGAACACCATGCCCACCGGCAAGCATGGTGGTGGTAGTATTATTCTCTGGGCCTGTTTTGCTGCCAATTGAACTGGTGCTTTACAGAGAGTAAATGGGACAATGAAAAAGGAGGATTACCTCCAAATTCTTCAGGACAACCTAAAATCATCAGCCCGGAGGTTGGGTCTTGGGCTCAGTTGGGTGTTCCTACAGGACAATGACCCCAAACACACGTCAAAAGTGGTAAAGGAATGGCTAAATCAGGCTAGAATTAAGGTTTTGGAATGGCCTTCCCAAATTCCTGACTTAAACGTGTGGACAATGCTGAAGAAACAAGTCCATGTCAGAAAACCAACACACTTAGCTGAACTGCACCAATTTTGTCAAGAGGAGTGGTCAAAAATTCAACCATAAGCTTGCCAGAAGCTTGTGGATGGCTACCAAAAGCACCTTATTGCTGTGAAACTTGCCAATGGACATGTAACCAAATATTGACATTGCTGTGTGTATACTTTTGACCCAGCAGATTTGGTCACATTTTCAGTAGACCCATAATAAATTCATAAAAGAACCAAACTTTTTCTTTTCAAAACTGTACAAGGAATGTATTTTAAGTGCTGGGCGGGATACAAACCAAAGTATCATGGATCACTTTTGTCATCGACATAAGATTGTCCCAACTTTATTGATCCCTCTAGTTGCGTTCAGGGCTAAATCTGTGTTTCAATAGGCGGATGTTCTAAATCACATTTGAATATCTATACTATCTATCTAAACATGCATCCAGCCTGCATAGCAAATTTCTACAAAAAGTAATCCAAATGGTCTTCGGCAACACCGACCCAGATATCTCATATACAGTATACACCATATCGATTATCTTTGTCATAGGAAGCCACAGTGGTATTAATAAGATGCATTGCATCTTATTAATACATAAGATGCATTGCATCTTATTAATACATCAATCAATTTGTAGGCCTCCATGCTTTTCTAAGTTTTCATCTGTTTTGCCATGTAGAATGATGATCAGATCCATGGATAATTGTTGAGATCACTCAACAAATTTGTTTTTGATAACATATGGGGATCGATTCTATTGAAAAGTTTGATTATTTTGCTCATGTCTGCTTTTAGCGGGCCCCTGCGTACGCAGATAGTTCTCACACAGTTTAAAACACGGGAGTTTCAAGGATGACGAGGAGGCGGTCGATCAACAATCACTTCTTTAAAACGAGCTCGAACAACATCCACACAAAGCGACTCTACAGTAGTATCTCCACTTCTGTTTTCCCTGCACTCACCAGTCACGACGCATTTAAGGACTATCAGACGGTTGGAAAATTTAACTTGTCATATAGTAAACCAACACATTTCCTGTCAACGGGAGAGGACGCTTCTGCTACCGGGGTTTTTGTTAAGTTTGAAGATTTTTGACAATCACAATATTTTAATCAAAAAACTAGAACGGTATGGCATCAGAGGGTTGGTCTTAAACTGGATTAGAAGTTATTTAATCAACAGGAAACAATATGTGAAACTAGGCCAACACACGTCTACAACACTAAATATATCCTGTGGTGTACCTCAGGGATCAATACTAGGACCAAAATTGTTCAATCTCTATATACCGTATTTTTCGGATTATAAATCGCTCCGGAGTATAAATCGCACCGGCCGAAAATGCATAATAAAGATGGAAAAAAACATATATAAGTCGCATTTTTTGGGGAAATCTATTTGATAAAATCCAACACCAAGAATACACATTTGAAAGGCAATTTAAAATAAATAAAGAATAGTGAAAAACAGGCTGAATAAGTGTACGTTATATGACGATTGCCGTTTTCTGCTGCATATGTCACTACTTCCAGCTTGTAACCGCAGTATATGATTTCCTTTTCGGTGCCATTTTTGTTCAGCCCTTCTCAGTTTTTATAAGTTACCGCCAATGTTGAAATGATCAATTTTCATAGGTACGGAAGTAGTAGCAGGTAGCATCTTTTTTTTCACAATGCACTTCTGCCATGACCCGCCCACGCCAATTTTTTATTGGTTGACGTGTGTGTGTGTGTGTGACGATTGCTGATATACGCCTAGTCTCTTACGTGAATGAGATAGATAACATTATTTGATATTTTACGGTAATGTGTTAATCATTTCACACATAAGTCGCTCCAGAGTATAAATTGCACCCCCGGCCAAACTATGAAAAAAAAATGCGATTTATAATACGAAAAATACGATAAATGAACAATTTTATTTAAAACATTTGTACGCACGTACAACACTTAAGATCTTCAGTATATCTGTATGTGGAATTCAATTATGGAATGGATTGAGCAAACAAATCAAACAATGTACTAATATACAAAGTACAAAGAAGAAGAACCATGATAAACATTCTGAATTTATTTCATCCATCCATTCATTTTCTAGATAATCATACTTATCTCACCATATGAAATATAGCTTACTTCACTAATTATTATTTATTTATTTTTGTTTTTATTATTTATGGAGTATATTGAGAATAAATTGAGAACAGGAAGTGAACAAAAGTTTGAGCAACTGCTACACTGCAAAAACTGAAATCTAAGTAAGATTAAATATCTCAAATAAGGGTGATATTTGCTTATTTTCTGTCAGATAATATACTTCTTTTCACTAAGCAGATTTTATGTCAGAGTGTTTTACTTGTTAAGGGTTTTGGTCCTAAATTATCTCAGTAAGATATTAGAGCTTGTTGCTGAGATTTTATGACCTATATTGAGTAAAACATGCTTGAAACTAGAATATCTACTTATGCAAAGTTGTGTCATTAACACTCACAAGTATAAAACTACTTTTTTAAAGTAATAATTTCTTACTTCAAGCATGAACAAAAAAATCTAGCATTTACTTAATTTAAGAATATTTTTCAACATGAAAAAGGTCTCTTTTTTTCTACCAAGAAAAGTGCACTTGTTATTAGTGAGAATATACTCATTTTAAGCTATTTTTGGGTTCATTGAGGTTAGCTAATGTTACTTGTTTTGGAAAGTCTTAACAAGCCGAAATTTCTTGTTCTATTGGCAGATAATTTTGCTTAGTTCAAATAAAATACCCCTAATGTTTGTATTTTTTTTTCTTCTCGTTTTTGAACACCGACTTTTTGCAGTGTATGTAAAGGAAAAGGGGTAGGATTAAATAAGCTCTGCTTCTTCTTACTCCTTTTCGAACATGTTGAATAGAGGAACTGGAAAGTGTGATGTATCATGTTGTATGCATGCATGTTCCTAATAAACTCAAACTCAATAAACTCAAACTCAAAAAATGCACATTTCCTCCAAACCAGTGTTGAAAAAAAGTCCATGGACCCAAGTGGAGCTTAAAAAAAAAGTATGGACATTGAAACACGGCCTAACTCGTCCCTGGTTGACTTTTTATAACCTGCATTTTCTCTATAGTTCAAGCCAGACTTTTTCATGGGAAGGCCCATGAAAACCTCACTCCAACAGGCAGATTTATCAGTCCATCCGTTGTCTCACCATGGGGCCTTTTTTCCCCCCCTATGTAAACTCTTTGGTAGGCATCATTCATTTAAGATGAAGCATAAAATCAATCGAAGGTTGCTAATAATGTCAAGGTCTGCTAACAATGCCTCGAGGCGAATAGGCTGACCAATTCCACCTTTATGTTATCTTTTATTTTTTTGTCAGGCCCCGGGTTGCGCAATCCGTTTCAACGTGGAAAGGGAATATGGGGGTCGCGGTGTTGCTAAAAAGGCATCGTGTGGGCCGTGCGTTTCCCACCTAGGCCTTCAATGATCACCTCTCAAAATACCATCATTTATGTCCCCACATGACCATTGCTGGAGAAATACTATACAGGAACACATTTACGCACTACTGGGCATTGAATCGCCACGTCAACATTGTACAAAACGGGTTATTTTCTGGCGCATTTAAAAATCAATAAACCCGCATCAGCAATTAAAACATACACTATATTGCCAAAAGTATTTGGCCACCTGCCTTGACTCACATATGAACTTGAAGTGCCATCCCATCCCTAACTCATAGGGTTCGATATGTTTCGTTTCCGTTCTAATTCGTCCCAAAGGTGTTCTATCGGGTTCAGGTCAGGACTCTGTGCAGGCCAGTCAAGTTCATCCACATCAGACTCTGTTTTGGTATCCTGGAGCATTCAAAGTTCCTTTCACTGGAACTAAGGGGCCAAGCCCAACTCCTGGAGCAGTCCCCTTCCTCTTCCATTTTTTTTTTTTTTTTTTTTTGTCCTGTCCAGCTTCTCAGGCCAATCATATAGTTCAGGGGTCGGCAACCTTTACCACTCAAAGAGCCATTTTGGCAAGTTTCACAAATTAAAGAATATAATGGGTGCCACAAAAAACAAAATTAAATTTAAAATGAAAAACACCGCTTACAAAGCTTAAATTGCTTTGTGCTATGTTAACCAGGGGTCTCAGACACACGCACCGGCACGCACCTTAAAATGGAAATTTGATGTTAGTGCGGCCCGCGAGTTTTGAAAAATGGCGCTTGATAGCGTCATACTTGCCAATCCTCTCATTAATTCCGGGAGACTCCTGAATATAAGGTCGTGATGGCACTGCTTATGGCGCCCTCTACAGTCTGCCCAAACAGTGTACCTGTTTGACCACATGTAGAATGCAGCTTCAGCTTGCTCACGTAAGTGACAGCAAGGCGTACTACTTCAACAGCCACACAGCTTACACTGACGGTAGCCGTACAAAAACAACTTTAACACTGTTACGTTACAAATATGCGCCACACTTTGAACCCCACCAAAAAAGAATGACAAACACATTTCTGGAGAACATCTGCACTGTAACACAACATAAACACAACACAACAAATACCCAGAATCCCATGCAGCCCTAACTCTTCCGCTCAACCGATGCACGGAGGGGGGAGGGTTGATGTGTGGGGGGGTTTGGTGGTAGCAGGGGTGTATAATCTAGACCGGAAGAGTTAGGGCTGCATGGGATTCTGGGTATTGGTTGTGTTGTGTTACACTACCGTCAGTGTAAGCTGTGTGGCTGATGAGTAAGTATGCTTTGCTGTCTCCTATGTGTGCAAGTAAAAGCTACATACAACATGTGGCCGGGCTGGCTGCTGTTTGTAAATGCGGTAGAGGACAATTACTGCGGTGCATTTAGGGCACGCCCTTTATTTAGTAATTAGAGTGAAAATAGGATTATAATTGCCCATGGAGTTTTCTTAGAGAGGCACTGAGATCCACAAGTCTCCTGGGAAAATCGGGGGGTCGGCAAGTATGCAGCTGAGCCGCATCAGAGTGGTCAAAGAGCCGCATGCGGCTCCGGAGCCGCGGGTTGCCGACCCCTGATATAGTTGATGTAGATGCCCATATCGGCTGTTCAGATTTACTTTACAAAAGAGAAGTGTGGGATACTTCTCTTGTTGCCTTATTTGTATTTGACTTTATTAAATGTATTTATATTATCATTTGGTGAAATTGCGGGGACAAGAGGGGGATAAGACAGAGAGACAAAAACAACAACAGCAAACACAACAATAACAACAACAAAAACAACATAAGAGCAACATCAGCAAATACGATATGTACAAATATGATGGTAAAAGGCCCCTTACTCTTCCAACATGACTGTGCACCAGTGCACAAAGCAAAGTCCATAAAGACATGGATGACATAGTCTGTTGTGGATGAACTTGACTGGCCTGCACAGAGTCCTGACCTGAACCCAATACAACCCCTTTGGGATGAATTAGACTGGAGACTGAGAGCCAGACCTTCTCGACCAACATCAGTGTGTGACCTCACCAATGCGCTTTTGGAAGAATGGTGGAAAATTCCATTCATTGTTGATTCTGAAGGCCTTGGGCAGATTTCGTATAGCATGGCAACATAACTTAGCTAAATTCTGATTGGATAAAAACTCTATAACCTAAAAACAACAGCACTGGAACAAGCATAATATGACATGAAGAGGATATGAATACTTTTAGATTTTTAGGGAAAGTAAATACAAAAATAATTGTATCTTTAATTATGATCATGATTTCTGGTTATGTTAAGCCAGCAGAGAAGGCCTTGCTGGCCCTGACGGCACACCACTGAATGTATAGGTGTTAAAAAAAAGAAAAAGAAAAAGTAATAAGTAGTAAGAGGTGAGAAAGGAGACCGTCAGTGAAGCCATCCTGAAGTACGCCGATCTCTCCGTGCGCTTCTCTCCGGAGAAATGAGGTGCCAGGACTCTGCATTCCCAGGCAAGAGGCGAGATTAACATTCCTGGGACGCTACAGTATGAAGAGCTATGAGAGAGCTTGTCTCCGGGGGGAATTGTCTCACTAACAGGATGTAATGGAGAGGCGTTGATCTGATTCCTGAGTATGAAAACCAGTTATGTAAAACCTTTTGTTCCGACCTGCCCGAGCTTCATTATATTTTTTTCCGTTAAGTGCAACATTAAATGGCGTGACAGTGCGCCGCTGTACACCTTTAAAACGATTACCTACCTGTCTCCTCCTAATGATCATTAACCAGGCTTCTTTTGCTTCTGCCATGTAATATTTAAACTGTTGCAAATGTGTGTGTGTGTGTGTGAGGCGTATAACCGGAGGAGGACAGAAGGAAACACGGATGTTTAAAAGGAAGTGTTGTGGACGTACAACTAGTTGAAGGACACCTCTGTCATGGCCTGAGGGGGTCTGTACACTAAGCAACTATGAGGAGGGTAGAAGGAACCTTTACACACAAAAAAACTACAAATGTGCTCACTTGCTTCACGGCATATGTCACTCCCCTATGCCTACGTGCTGCCAGAAATAAAAAAAAATAGTAATAATAATATTAAGAAGAAGGCCTACTTGCAATTACTGCTATAATGGCCGAAACTCCAAAACGACCAAAGAAACGAAAATTGTTGTCAGAGGGGCCAAAAAAAAAGAAAAAGGGAGGTTACCCGGAGAAAAGGACAGTCAGGATCAACATTGCCCCGGCTTTCACTCGCTGCACTGCAAAAACTGAAATCTAAGTAAGATTAAATATTTCAAATAAGGGTGACATTTGTTTATTTTCTGTCTGATAAGATCATTCTTCTCACTAAGCAGATTTTATGTTAGTGTTTTACTTGTTTTGGTCCTAAATGATCTCAGTAAGATATTACAGCTTGTGGCTGACTATATTGAGTAAAACATGCTTGAAACTAGAATATCAACTGTTGCAAAGCTGTGTCATCAACACTCACAAGTATAAAACTGCTTTTTCAAAGTAAAAATGTCTTATTTCAAGCATGAAATAAAAAAATCATGACTTTGACACAATTGTGTCTCATAATTAAAACAGATGACAGCCAAATGGACTTTTGCTGTTTTATTTTCAATGAAACAATAGAAAATACGTACTCATATAGTAGTACAGTTGGCACAGTACGGTAAACTGACAGTTAATATTTAAACATTTAACATACAAACAATTTTGAACAGAAATAGTTAATGCACAAATATATATATGTATATATACATTTATATTTATATATATATATATTCCTTGCGCACTAATGACTGAAAGAGCACGCACTTGGCACGATTATGTCATGTTATCGATGGATAAATGCATTTTTAGACCATATGTTTTGCCTGAGCGGCTAGGAGACCCAGAGAGTAACAAGCGGTTGCCTTGTTGCCTTCCATTAAGAAAATAAACTAGTCTTTCATATAAGTTTCCTGGTTTCAAAAAATGTAATGCCGAGCGCATATCATTATGTCAAGATAATGGCACTAGCATTTACTAAATTTAAGTACATTTTTCAACATATTGAGAAGAAAGGTCTCATATTTGTTTTTTTCTACCAAGAAAAGTGCACTTGTTATTAGTGAGAATATACTTATTTTAAGGTATTTTTGGGTTCATTGAGGTTAGCTAATTTTACTTGTTTTGGAAAGTCTTGACAAGCCAAATGTTCTTGTTCTATTGGCAGATAATTTTGCTTAGTTCAAGTAAAATACCCCTCATTTTTGTATTTTTTTTTCTTCTTTTTGAACACTGACTTTCTGCAGTGTGGTGTTAGCTCAAAGTCTCAGGAATTTCAGACCGATACAGCCTCGGCTCTGTTCCTGCTGGACTATAATAAGTGACTTTCGATGCTAAAATCAAATTAATAATGCTAATGATAGCGACCTGAAATTTGCGTGGTAGCAATAAATAGCCACCGGTGTGACAGTTCTCCTACTACTTCCTGTGAAAAAAATCTACCGCCGTCTTTCTTTGCTTTGAGCCTGTATCTGCCCCGATACATTAATGGTAGTAGCGTCATATTTGTAGCGCAATCCAAAATCATTTCCCGATAGTGTCTGCTATTTAACATCAGCATAGTCATTAGAGACATAATATATGACATAATATATGTGCTACATGCGCTAGTCATCATGGTAAATGCGGTCTTCTTCTGGCAAAACGCTACCACTTTGGTTCAATCAACCAAAACTGAAAGTTCTTGAGTGGATTTAAAGTTTTATACCAAAGGCAGCGATCATAAATTAAGCTTTTGGGACATACACAATGTTGAGATACACTTTATTGCCAAAAGTATTTGGCCACCCATCCAAATGATCAGAATCAGGTGTCCTAATCAATAAATGTAAATAAATAAATACATCACTTGGCCCGGCCACAGGTGTATAAGATCAAGCACTTAGGCATGGAGACTGTTTCTACAAACATTTGTGAAAGAATGGGCCGCTCTCAGTGATTTCCAGCGTGGATCTGTCATAGGATGCCACCTGTGCGACAAATCTAGTCGTGAAATTTCTGATGGACGAGTCTGGGTTTGGAGGTTGCCAGGAAAACGGTACATTACGGACTGCATTGTGCCGAGTGTGAAATTTGGTGGAGGAGGAATTATGGTGTGGGGTTGTTTTTTAAGGAGTTGGGCTTGGCCCCTTAGTTCCAGTGAAAGGAACTTTGAATGCTCCGGGATACCAAAACATTTTGGACAATTCCGTGCTCCCAACATTGTGGGAACAGTTTTGAGCGGGCCCCTTTCTCTTCCAACATGACTGTGCACCAGTGCACAAAGCAAGGTCCATAAAGACATGGACGACAGAGTCTGGTGTGGATGAACTTGACTGGCCTGCACAGAGTCCTGACCTGAACCCTACCTGATTTGAACCAAAATTGATCCCTAGCAACTCTTCGAAGCATTAAACTGTCATGATCCGTGGTCCCGATCAGGTTTTGTGTTTTCGGTTAGTTTTGGACTCCTTTAGTTCCTGTTTGTGCACCTCTGAGTTGTTGCCATGTCTACGTAATATTTTCACCTGCCTCTTGAGTTCGAGACGCTCACCTGTTTGTAATCAAGAGACATTATTTAAGCCTGCCTTTGCCGGGCTTCTTTGTTTGCTTCACGCTACTGTTACGTAAGTTTTGCTTGCCTCCTAGCCCATGCTAAGTACTTAGCTTCAAGTGCGATCGACACCTTGTCCCGTCAGGTTGTTTTCTGTTTGTGTACCTTTTTGAGTTTTTCAAGATTAAATCATGTTCCTACCTGCAAGTCCTGTCCAGAGTCGTCCGTTTGCATCCCGGGAGTACGAACCGCACGGTAAGCTGCAACCCATCTGTAACACAAACAGGTTTATATGTGGTCGTAGTGTATATATATTTTCTCATTCTGTTTTGCACACTCCTGGAGTCAACATGTGCATTGTCATGTACATAGTGTCATGTACATAGTGTATATATACCCCCCCGCCCCCTATTTTTTTGTATATATTGTTTTTCAAATCACCTGACATGTATATTGTGTATATGTAAATAATTTATCAATTTCTTTAACATATTTTTTTATATACATGTTACAGGTTATATATATTTTATTATTGAATGTATCAAATGTGATGAATATATAATGGGCCACAATGGAAACAAGCCTTTTAAATTTGTGTGCCATCCATTTGCCTTCTTAAAGCATTACATGGACTCAATTCTTTAAGATGTCAATAAACTTCTCAATCAATCAATCAATCAAACCCGATAGAACACCTTTGGAACGAATTAGAACGGAAACTGAGAGCCATTCCTTCTTGACCAACATCAGTGTGTGGCCTCACCAATGCGCTTTTGGAAGATTGTTCGAATATTCCTATAAACACACTCTGCAACCTTGTGGACAGCCTTCCCAGAAGAGTTGAAACTGGAATTGTCACACCGCGGTGAGGGATGTCTTGTCTTGGTTTTTTCTGTCTTGTGAATTGCATGTTTTAGTTTGAAAAGTAACTCCTCTCGTTTCAGGTCACTTGCCCTTCCTTTTGTGTCATCAGTCTGACGTCATCCCTGATCCCTGATTGTTTCCACCTGTTCCCCATTACCCTCATGTGTCTTATAAACCCACGCCTCCCTTTGTCCTGTGCCAGATTATCTCGTTTATTCGTGCCTCTCTAGATTCCTGTCCATGCCTTGCCTCGTCTCGTGTTTGAATACCTTGATCCTGAATTCCTTCGTTGCTATTTTGAGTTCTCTTTTTCTCTTCCTCAGCAGAGTGATTTTGTGTTATTTAGTTTTTCAGCCGAAGTGGTGAGTTTTCAGTTTTTCTTACAGTTCTTCCTTTTCCTCAATTTTTGAGTGACATTTTTTGTTAACCTTTATTAGATTAGAGAAAGTGTAGAAGTTTCATAGCCATTGTTTCTTCCTCCTGTTGGAGCGTTTTTTGTTTATAATACATTTCATAGAATATACGGCGCCAAGTATAGTTTGTTATTGTTTTTGTGATTTCCTCCTTTCGGAGTGATTTTCGGTTGTTCCTTTTTTGGAACCTTTTTCGCCAACTAGGTTAGTTATAGCCTATATTGAATTGCCCTGACTCTGGAGGTTAAAGGAAGCTTTCAAAATAAAAACCTGCCGAATTAATCCCTACTCTGCATCTGAGTCCTATCTTTTGACCAAGCCTGACAGTCATAGCTGCAAAAGGTGGACCGACATCATATTGAACCCTATGGGTTAGGGATGGGATGGCACTTCCAGTTCATATGTGAGTTAATGGCCTACTGAAATGATTTTTTTAAATTTAAACGGGGGTAGCAGATCCATTCTATGTGTCATACGTGATCATTTCGCGATATTGCCATATTTTTGCTGAAAGGATTTAGTATAGAACAACGACGATAAAGTTCCCAACTTTTGGTCTCTGATAAAAAAAAGCCTTGCCCCTACCGGAAGTAGCGTGACGTAGTCAGTTGATCGCCTCCTCATATTTTCCTATTGTTTTCAATGCAGCTAGAGCGATTCAGACAGAGAAAACGACGATTACCCCATTAATTTGAGCGAGGATGAAAGATTTGTGGATGAGGAACGTTAGAGTGACAGACTAGAATGCAGAGCAAGACATACCTTTTTTCACTCTGACCGTGACTTAGGTACATGCTGGCTCATTGGATTCCACACTCTCTCCTTTTTCTATTGTGGATCATGGATTTGTATTTCAAACCACCTCAGATACTATATCCTCTTGAAAATGAGAGTCGAGAACGCGAAATGGACATTCACAGTGACTTTTATCTCCACGACAATACATTGACGAAACACTTTAGCTACGGAGCTAACTTGATAGCATCGTGCTGAACTGCATATAGAAACAAAATAAATAAATCCCTGACTGGAAGGATAGACAGAAGATCAACAATACTATTAAACCAGGGACATGTAAATACACGGTTAATGCTTTCCAGCCTGGCGAAGGTTAACAATGCTGTTGCTAACGACGCCATTGAAGCTAACTTAGCAACTGGACCTCACAGAGCTATGCTAAAAACATTAGCTATCCACCTACGCCAGCCAGCCCTCATCTGCTCATCAACACCCGTGGTCACCTGCGTTCCAGCGTTCGACGGTGCGACGAAGGACATCACCCGATCACAGATGCGGTCGGCGAGACGGAGGAAGTTAAGGTGAATTCGCCGGCTAACGCGTCTGCTATCCATCTCTGTCTTCCTGGTTGTGTTGCTGTAGTCCGCCGCTAATACACCGATCCCACCTACAACTTTCTTCTTTGCAGTCTCCATTGTTCATTAAACAAATTGCAAAAGATTCACCAACAGCGATGTCCAGAATACTGTGGAATTATGACATGAAAACAGAGCTATTTTGTATTGGATTCAATGGGGTACCGATACTTTTGTTTCACTGGCTACGTCACGCGCATACGTCATCATCCAAAGGCATTTTCAACCGGAAGTTTAGCGGGAAATTTAAAATTGCACGTTATAAGTTAATAAGTATTGGCATGTGTTGCAATGTTACGATTTCATCATTGATATATAAACTATCAGACTGCGTGGTCGGTAGTAGTGGGTGTCAGTAGTGGCCAAATACTTTTGGCAATATAGAGTATATGCTTGTATTTTGATAGAGACATTTTCTTTCACAACCATTACCTACCTGTCTCTTCCTAACGATAATTAACCAGGCTTCTTTCACTTCTGCTATGTAATATTCAAACTGTTGCAAATGTGTGTGTGTGTGTGTGTGTGAGGACAGAAGGAAACACGGGTGTTTAAAAGGAAAGTGTTGTGACATTCAATACGGCACTGAGTAAGCCTTGTGTGTGTCTGCGAGTGTGTCTAATGACAGAGGACAGCCACTGTCTGCCTGTTTGCCCTCCCACTACTTCCTACCAACTTGTCTTCGCTCGCGGGACAAAAGGCCCCCTTCAGTAAACTTTGTCTGCCGTCCAGCCGAGCAGCACAGGCCGTCTTTATCCAGATTTGACAATGCGGAGATAAAACAGGATCACTTTTGTCTGCGCGCATATGCGAGCCATGTCTTGTGCATGCGCCAGTAAACCCTGACACAACAAAGAAACTGCGAGTCGCTCATATATTGTGTGTCGAGGCTGACAAATACTTCCACTGAGATTTCAAAACTACAATGCTGGTTAATACATTACGGCTTATCATATCAGTCCCAAGATACAATGCATTTATGGCCCATTGGGGCTGAGAACAGGATGCGGCAATGCCATTAAGGAACATAAAGACTTCATAGATGTTCGTTCATAGAGAGACATTGTTACAGGGTATCAAGATTATGGGCTTGATCTCCTCAGATCCAAATAGCATGCGCTAAACAGCATGTGCAAATGATAAAATGGGTGTGATCTTCTAAGACGGCGTGTACAATTGTTAACTTGTATAGACCGCCATATTTAAATGAGGTTTTTATGGGTTCGAGACGTCGCATTTACCACACATTAATTGATTTTTATTAAGGATCCCCATTAGCTGGTTGCCACAACAAACCACTAGTCTTCCTGGGGTCCACAAACTCAATGCAATTACAAATAAAAGCATATCATTATAAATACACAATACAGAAAAAAATAAAAGCATCAATAAGAAAACAAGCAAACAATTTAGTCACAGAATAATAATTACCAGACCTTTCTGAACTCACTATGTTCACTGCTCGCTGTACATATCCGACGAAGTCAGACCTACACTGTTACAATGTCCATTTCTCAGATGATATAATTGTTGATGACTGAAGTACTGATATCAACCAAACCTATTGTTTTTTTAACCCTTGTGTGGTGTTCGGGTCTGTGAAACCCGTTTTCATTTTTTATTAAAAGAAAAATGATACAATTAATACATTTTTCAAACTGACACTCACTGACTTTGGCTCATTTTCTGTGAAGAACATATATCAGAATACATATTTAATGACCACACACCATACACCCCCCCTATACATTTCTATTATATATAAGATATCCGGGTCCACTGGACCCGGGGCTAATAGAAGTGTGGAAATTGATGTTCTGTGTACCACACGCACCCACCCACCCACACACCCACACACACAGCAGGCCTAGACAGGAGGAGGACAGAGTGTAGGTACACAGAACATCAGAGGGTCAAATGTGTGAGAAAATGAGAGCAGACAGTGTTGTCAAACAAAGTTGCAACCTTGTGTGGGAACCGCAGGTGGAGAAACACAAAAGAAGAATCCCTGTGGAATGCAGAAACTGGCAGAGAAATTTTCCGGGCAACCTTCATATTGCTGTTACTCAGCCAACGTTTGTGGGTCTGATGGACCCGTTGCATTTTGTGGCTTTTATTGCCTCACAATCAAACACTTTTATGTTAAAATACTGAACAGATGTTTATTGGGATAAGGTAAACACCTGTTCAGTATTTTAACATAAAAGTGTTTGATTGTGAGGCATTATAAGCCACAAAATGCAACGGGTCCATCAGACCCACAAACGCTGGCTGAGTAACTACAATATGAACATTACACAAGGGTTAACATGATTCACATGCATATTCATGTAATTTCCTTTGTGTGCTTAGTTGTGCAGTAACCTCATTGTGGAGACTATCAATAAACAACCTCAAGTTCGACGTTTTTCTAATTCAAAGGACTGTTTACCTTTTTGCCGGACTAAGCTACAACATTCAGAGAGGGCATAACAATATATGTAAATGAACCAATAAGCCGGAGTTACATTGTAGTCATGAATTGATTAACGTGAACCCCGACTTAAACAAGTTGAAAAACGTATTCGGGTGTTACCATTTAGTGGTCAATTGTACGGAAAATGTACTATACTGTGCAATCTACTAATAAAGTCTCAATAAATCAATCAAAGTCATAAAATAAGCAGCAACTATTGAGAAATACAGCAAAAAGATAAGTCAAATATATGTTGATACTAATAACACAGATTTATGTCAGGATTGCTGTTGACAGCTTGGACTTGTTCATGGTTTTTCCTGTGTTTAGTGTTTATTTCTGTTTTCCGTGCTCCTTACCTCCTTTGGTTGTCGCTCGTTGCTAAGGAGAGCTGATTGAGCACACCTGTCTCTGACTGGTGATCAGGACTCTCACCTGTCGCTGATCACTAATCAGAGGGCTTTATATTCCGGTCTGTTGCAGCTGAAATGTTGCTTCGTGAAGGTTTGCAGCCGGTTAGTCTCGCTTCGGTTCATGTTTGTTTGTGGATGCTAGGTCGTTCTTGGCTTAGCGGTCCCTGCATACTGTGCACTTCCATGTTGCACTAAGTTTTTTGGTTTGCATTTGATTTTTGGATTTTAAATATAGTTTTACCTGCATGTCGTCTCCCGTCGCTGCAGCTTGGGGTCACAACTACCGCAACCATGTGGCCAAGGAAAACAGGTGTGTATTCAGATATACCGTCATTTTTAGGACTAAAAAGCGCACCAGTATTTAAGCCGCACCTACCAGTTTTTAGAATAAATAAATATGTTTACATACTGTGTATCAGCTGCGCCGGACTATAAGTTGCATATATACACTGGTAGGAAATATTTTCTAAATGTTTATTTACATATCTTTAATTGTTTCCAAACAGTGCCTGTAACACGGCAGTAAAACGGCTGGTCAAACAAAACAGAAGTCATCGTCATGGACTAGCTAGCTCTCCAATCAGCTAAACCGACTCAATAACTCCACAGTGACGTTTTAGTGAATTTTCGAAATTGATACCATACAAAAAGAATGCTATTGTAAGTTAATAACGCAAACACTTGTAAACATCTTAGCATATTTGCTAATGCTAACGACGCTAGCTTGATTAAATTACGATGACACATGCAAATATGCATGAAACACTCCCCAAACTTTTTGACTCGGGGGCCACATTGGGTTAAAAAAATGTGGGCTGTAACATATATATATATATATATATATATATATATATATATATATATATATATATATATATATATATATATATATATATATATATATATATATATATATATATATATATGTCATGTCTGTTGATCATGTTTTGTTTAAGTTTTGTTCCGTTTGGGTTTGTACACTTAGTTCCTGCTTTTTACTCCCTTGTTTTGTCACCATAGCAACCATTAGTTTCACCTGTTTCACGTTTTGAGTCACGCACCTGTTTTCACTGATCATGTCACTGCTATTTAAACCTGTCTGTTTCTCTTGATCGTCCTGGTGACATTATCCTTTCTACCTCTGCTACCTTTCATTCCAAGCCATAGTTCCATGCCATAGTTTCCATGCTGTTTCACGCCACAGTAAGTGTTGTTTTCGTTTTCATGTTCATAGTCTCTGCCTTTGTGCAAGTTTTGTTTCATTAGCCAAGTTTGTTCTCCGCCATTGTGTGCGCCTTTTGTTTGCTTCCTTTTTTGTAGTCTGGTAGTGTTTAAAATAAAATATGTACTTACATTCACGCCTAGCCCGCGCCAACTTTCCTTTGCATTCCGGGAAAACACAACACCCCAAAGTCCACGTATTGATATATATATATATATATATATATATATATATATATATATATATATATATATATATATATATATATATATATATATATATTCCAAGCACGATAATGTCACGTTATTGATGGGAAAATGCATTTTTAGACAATATGATTTCCCTGAAAGGACAGATTTTAAAAAACAATTAAAAAAAACAAGTTTAATTATTTTATTTTTATTTTTTTCTTGGGACTTCCGGCGGGCCACATTTTGGACGCCGGTGGGCCGGATCCAGGCCGCGGGCCGTAGTTTGGGGACCACTAGTTTAGTCAATAGAAATTGACGGGCGGTATAGCTCAGTTGGTAGAGCGGCCGTGCCAGCAACTTGAGGGTTGCAGGTTCGATCCTCGCTTCCACCATCCTAGTCACTGCCATTGTCCTTGGGCAAGACACTTTACCCATTTGCTCTCAGTGCCACCCACACTGGTTTAAATGTAACTTAGATATTGGGTTTCACTATGTAAAGCGCTTTGAGTCCCTAGAGAAAAGCGCTATATAAAAGATAATTGATTGATTGATTGATTGACATTGTTTTAGTTATATTGTAAAACTTACAAATGTTGCTTGGAGTGATGAATGGAGAATTTTTTCGAGCAGAAAGACTAAGAACAATTACTTCCGGTTCTAATAGAATGAACATTTTCAACCCGCAACACCCGCAGTGAGCGAACTCGTCTAAAAGAGGGCACCGTAGCACAAACCGCCACACCCCTTTTCAGTGCCTCTGCCGGTACTTTATGAACAATATTTGTTGAATACAAAAACATTATGACATTATGTTACCAATAAATAAGCAGCAGGGTTCAAAGCGTTGGAAAAAAAAAATAGCATCTTATAGTCTGGAAAATATTTTCAAGTATAGCATTGTTTAAGCCTTTTTAAAGAAAATACACACAGCATAGCCAGTACAATAACGTCAAATTGACGCCTCCAGTAGATTGCCAATTTGTTATAAACACTGTTTACCATATCTTTAAATACGGTATTGAATTCCAAGTTTTGACTGCCAGTTTTGAGTCAGGACCAAATTTCAATAAGTGCGCTTTTAAAGAGGTAATGATAGCGTCTGTATTTTGCCAGAGCCTCTCAGTTACAGAGCATGAGCAAGTGGTTGTAAGGTTAAAAGTTGGTCTTGCACTTTGTAATACAGTATGTCTGTATTTCTGCCTTTGCCCTTTTCCCAGCATTTGTGCGGGACTGTGTGTGCGTGTGTATCTCTATCTCGCTGTGTATCAGTGTAGGGATGACACATGCTGTCAGACTGTAAAGCACTGTGAGGAGTCAGAGGAGCTGCTCTCAGATGTTCTGTTCTGTGACCCCGGACTGCTATAAATCTCCTTTTAGCGCTCTCATTCCAGTGTCAAACAGAACAACTCTCTCATGTACTGGAAGTTCCCTCATTCTTAACTGCCACGGGGCTATCTGTGCATTCATATTTTTTTAAAAATTTTTTTTTAACGATCGGTTGTCCACTGTCACAATATTACGGTCCGGCACGTTTCGGAGTTCTCGACTTTCAGTGGATGCTGCCGGTCAAGAGTGGCACTTGAAACTTGAACTTTGTCTCGTGCCGTGCACCATATGACAAACTGCAGCTCTCAGTGGTGTCATGCAGGGCAGTACAGTAACTCCAGGGCCGGCCCGTGGCATAGGCCGTATAGGCAAATGCTAAGGGCGCCGTCCATCAGGGGGCGCCACGCCAGTGCCACAAATGTTGGAGGAAAAAAAAAAAAAAAAAAAAAGTTGGTACTATTATTTCTAAATACAAAAAATAATCCCACGTTAATTAAAATGCAAAGTAAAGCCTATTCAATAGAAATATTATTTGTTACAACATTACGCCCCCCCCCCCCCTCCCCCTGCACGGTGCGCCCCCTTCCTTCACGTATCATGACTCTTTTTGGACGTCACCACATCAAAAAATCAACACAAGATGTCAAAACGGCCAAAACTGTCAGGTGCCCAGGGAAAAAAAAGAGAAAAGAAGAGGAGAAACGAGAAAAAGACAGAGGTAGCATGTAGGTACCGTTAGCCTACATTAAATTATTTGTCTGTTACAGAATGTGATAGTAACCTGGCTTTTTAGCATTAAGCTAATGTTACATGATTCGGCAATTGCTAATCAATAAATAGCTAGTTCTGTTTTAACGTCGGGTTAATATTGTGGAGGCGGCTAAATTGTTATGGAAAATAATAATGTAAGGTTAGGTAATTACAGTACTGCCACCTTACATTCCTCAGGGACATTTGTATTAGATCTTTTAAGCAGGTGTTTTTTGTTTACATTGTTATTGCCTTCTGGTTAGCTAATGTTTGCACTGCAGGTAATAGTCACTTTTCCACCCCTTTATGTATTAGGTATAGTTGTAAGCCTAGTTGTTAAAGTGCACATAATTAATGTTAATTAAGCAATATCACATGAGAGGGAATGCTGTTTTTTAATTTGAGGACTGCTGTGATTCGGTTAAAGATAATCATAACATAACATTCTCATATAATATGTTAATTTGCTTTCTTTAAGTAAAAAAAAAGGTCAAAGACAAAGCTATTCGGTTTCTTGTGAGTATATACACTTCACTGCCGATGTGGGGGGCGCCACCTAAAATCTTGCCTAGGGCGCCAGATTGGTTAGGGCCAGGCCTGAGTAACTCCAATGAAAAGAGTGAAAACCAATCATTTTAGTTTTGTAATTATATATTTTGGCAGAAAAATTGATACTCATACACAAACCCCGTTTCCATATGAGTTGGGAAATTGTGTTAGATGTAAATATAAACGGAATCCAATGATTTGCAAATTCTTTTCAACCCATATTCAATTGAATGCACTACAAAGACAATATATTTGATGTTCAAACTCATAAACTTTATGTTTTTTTTGCAAATAATAATTAACTTAGAATTTCATGGCTGCAGCACGTGACAAAGTAGTTGGGAAAGGGCATGTTCACCACTGTGTTACATCACCTTTTCTTTTAACAACTCTCAATAAACGATTGGGAACTGAGGAAACTAATTGTTGAAGCTTTAAAAGTGCAATTCTTTCCCATTCTTGTTTTATGTAGAGCTTCAGTCATTCAGCAGTCCGGGGTCTCCGCTGTCTTATTTTACGCTTCATAATGCGCCACACATTTTCGATGGGAGACAGGTCTGGACTGCAGGCGGGCCAGGAAAGTACCCGCACTCTTTTTTTTACGAAGCCATGCTGTTGTAACACGAGCTGAATGTGGCTTGGCATTGTCTTGCTGAAATAAGCAGGGGCGTCCATTAAAAAGACGGTGCTTAGATGGCAGCATATGTTGTTCTAAAACCTGTATGTACCTTTCAGCATTAATGGCGCCTTCACAGATGTGTAAGTTGCCCATGCCTTGGGCACTAATACACCCCCATACCATCACAGATGCTGGCTTTTGAACTTTGCGTCTAACAGTCTGGATGGTTCGCTTCCCCTTTGGTCCGGATGACACGATGTCAAATATTTAAGTAACCCGGCCAAACTATGAAAACAACTGCGACTTATCGTCCGAAAAATACGGTACTTAAATTTCCACTTGACTTATGGTTTTAGAGCAAGTTATCCATCAAATTGTACACTGTAAAAATGACAATACATTTACTGTAAAATTTGCGATGTTTTTTACAGCATATTACTGTAAGTTGAAAACACTCTACCACTGTTTTTTCACGGGAAATTCTGAAGACTGAGCTGCCAGTTTTGGTACTGTAAGATCTATGGTTGTTATTTTTTTATTGATAATAGTGACGGTATATATATATATATATATATATATATATATATATATATATATATATATATATATATATATATATATATATATATATGTGTGTGTATATATATATATATATATATATATATATATATATATATATATATATATATATATATATATATAATATATATGTGTATGTGTGTGTGTGTGTATGTATGTATGTATGTAAGTGATGATATCACGTTATCAATGGGAAAATGCATTTTTAGACAATATGATTTCACTGAGAGGACAGATTTTAAAAAACAATAAAAATAATTTTTTATTATTTTTTTTCTTGGGACTTCAGACGGGCCGGATTTTGGACGCTGGTGGGCCGGATCCGGGCCGCGGGCCATAGTTTGGGGACCCCTAGTTAAGTCAATATGAATTGTTTTAGTTGTATTGTAAAACTTACAAATGTTGCTTGGAGTGATGAATGAAGAATGGTTTCGAGCAGAAAGACTAAGGACGAATTCTTCCGGTTCAAGGAGAATGAACATTTTCAACCCGCAACACCCGCAGTGAGCGAACTCGTCTAAAAGAGGGCACCGTAGCACAAACCGCCACACACCTTTTCAGTGTCTCTGTCGGTACTTTATGAACAATATTTGTTGAATACAAAAACATTATGACCGTTGGTGAAGAAATACCAATAAATAACCGCAGGGCTCAAAGCGTTGGAAAAAAGTAGCAGCTTTTTAATGGTAAAAAATAGGCAGCACAGTTGCCAGAATAAAATAAAAACGATGAAAAAGTTTTTGTATTTACCGTAATACGTTGCAGAAAAATAGTAAAATTCTGGTGATTGAGTTGCTAGTTTTTTACCGTAAAAAAAATAAAAAACATTTTTAGTGTACGTAAAAAAAAACTTTTTATAAATAATCAAATGCATAGGCATATTCATACATCATGCATTGTTACAAGCGGCCCTCTCAGGGCAGCCATAACTACAATGTGGCCCTCAATGAAAATGAGTTTGACAACCCTGCATTAAAATAAATCCATTTAATAAAGTCAAATACAAATAAGGCAACAAGAGAAGTATCCCACACTTCTCTTTTCTAAAGTAAACATGTACAGCAGATAAGGACATCTACATCAACACTGTGATTCTCCTGAGTGGCTGGACAGAACATGTTGAGGGGGTGAAGATTTACTACTTTAATATATATTGAGCTAACTATTGTGTGAAAGGAGAAACCTTGTGTAACCAAACACTGTGTGTAACATGTGCTAATAATCAAGATTCTTTACAAAAAAATCTGTTAGTAGTAATCACTATGAGAACTCCACGTATGCTGTTTGGAGTTTTAATCTAATACTATACCCTGTGGCCCCTGCGCGGTCCCCCGGCTGCCAGTCAGTCTTCCACTCTGCTGCTTCTGTTGCATTTATTAGTGGATCTCATGGAGACCCCCGATGAAGATTTACTGCTCACTTCACCTTGAAAGCTTTTTTTTATTGTTGTAATGTTAACCCCAAAAGAAGAACATCCACGGCCCTGCTGTGGGCATATATCAGCCTCTGAAGGGTTCATGAATCCAACTCCTGTGGATTCTAATAAGCAGCAATGTTTGAAGGATGGCAGATATGTGCCATTGAACACGCACACACGTGTGCACAGTGGGGCTTCCGTGACTTCCTCAGACCGGCACAGTCACTGAAAGGAAATATGTGTAATGGGGTCTAATGGCTTGAGATTGTTGTAATAAAAGTACAGTATGTTTTATAGGAATTGTAGTACCCCATTTAACCACTGGCTGTGGAGGAATGGATACCTTTTCACTATGTTTGTTTATTAAAATATTTTTATTTTTATTTAACACACATGCATTGATAACAACGGTGTTGTCCATTTGCTGTATCTACATTTCTTACATTTCTGGGTCTCATTTGCAAGTATTATATAGTAGACTTTGCATGCAGTTGCAATTCAGAGAAGTTAGATGGCAGTAGTGTAGAGGCTTCAGTGTGTTGCCGTTGCCAGGAAGCAGTCTTTGCCATTCAGTTGAATATGCGTGTCAATTATGGCTTTCTTGCCGATATTCCGATATTGTCCAACTCTTAATTACCGATTCCGATATCAACTGATACCGATATATACAGTCGTGGAATTAACACATTATTATGCCTAATTTTGTTGTGATGCCCAGCTGGATGTATTAAACAATGTAACTTTACCATGAATTGATTAACGTGGACCCCGACTTAAACAAGTTGAAAAACTTATTCGGTTGTTACCATTTAGTGGTCAATTGTACGGAATATGTACTGTACTGTGCAATCTACTAATACAAGTTTCAATCGATCAATCAAAAACAAGGTTTTCCAAAATAAGAGAATAACTTCAACTCCAGTTATGGAAAAAAGTGCCAACATGGCACTGCCATATTTATTATTGAAGTCACAAAGTGCATTATTTTTTTTAACATGCCTCAAAACAGCAGCTTGGAATATTGGGACATTTCCATCCCTAAGATAATCCTAATACTCACTACAACTATGGGAAATACTATACTTTGACTTTCACAAAGTGCATTATTTTCTATTTTTTTTAAACATGCCTCAAAACAACAGCTACAAAAACAATGAAGGCACACAGCTTCAGTCCAGAGTATACTAGAGCATACTTGCCAAACTTGAGACCTCCGAATTCGGGAGATGGGGGGCGGGGTAGCGGGGGTGTATATTGTAGCGTCCCGGAAGAGTTAGTGCTGCAAGGGGTCCTGGGTATTTGTTCTGTTGTGTTTATGTTGTGTTACGGTGCGGATGTTCTCCCGAAATGTGCTTGTCATTCTTGTTTGGTGTGGGTTCACAGTGTGGCGCATATTTGTAACGGTGTTAAAGTTGTTTATACGGCCACCCTCAGTGTGACCTATATGGCTGTTGATCAAGTATGCCTTGCATTCACTTATACAGTATGTGTTTAAAAGCTGCATATATTATGTGACTGGGCTGTTTGTATGGAGGAAAAGCGGACGTGACGACAGGTTGTAGAGGACGCTAAAGGCAGTGCCTTTAAGGCACACCCCCAATAACGTTGTCCGGGTGGAAAACGGGATACATTCGGGAGAATGGTTGCCCCGGGAGATTTTCGGGCGGGGCACTGAAATTCGGGAGTCTCCCGGGAAAATCGGGAGGTTGAAACCGATACCCATAATTTACGATATTACATTTAAAGCATTTTTGTCTTTAGTTGTACCCCAAAGTGTGTTTACACTTTAAATATTGCTGTAATTACACACCAGCTGTAAAATGTAACGTGCATATTAGTTATAGTTTTCAGTACCAAATTTGGAGGTGTTGAAATCGCCAGTTGCTAATGCTAATCAGTGTAGTCTTTTGTTGTACCCTAAAAAGTGTTGGTACAGTAAATGTTGCAGTAATTACGCACAAGCTGTAAATTGCAATTTGTATAAAAACATAATGCTGGCAAAGTCGTGGCACCTGAAAAGTTGTGGCAAAAGTAACAATTGCTAGTATAATTAAGAAATGTAACTAGGTCATTCAGGTCTGTGCTCCTAGTTTCAAATCAATGCACGATATAAAAGTGACAGGAGGATGGAATTCAGTGCATTTAGAGGTCATTACAACATGTCGAAGACCAGTTTTTCCTGATTTCTAGACCTCTGCTACCATACCATTGCTTAAAAAAGTGTTTAGAATGTCAATGCATTTGCAAAAGTGTTCATGGTGGAACCCGTTGGAGGCGTGCGGGGTTAAGGTATTATAGGCGGAGGTGAGTGCAGAGTGAGTTCCGAGTTGATCCCACTGAGTTTCATCCTTGACATCATGTGAGCAAAATCCCACCTATCACTATGGTCTCCTCCAGGCACCTTTTTGGATTTGGGTTTTATCAACCCAGGCAAGGATATAAGACGGTGCATCAGTAAGTCCCTCTGCTCAAGTGCATGCAATGCATTCCTCTTATTTTTATCCAGGGCATAATACAGTCCCTCTGGGATTTTTTTTAGTGATTAATGTGGCTTAAATGCCTGAATTTGTGGCAGCTTTTTCAGAAATTGCAATGTTTTGAGCCTTGTTTTTTTTTTTCAATACCATTGAATCAAATTGTGGAATTAATTTGTTATCAATGTTTTGTCTGTTCTTGTAACCTTAAACTCAAAAACCACAGGATTCCAACAAAAATTGTATTGATGTTTTACTTTTTTTTATAGCACACAGACTTAAAAGTAGGCACGAGGGTTGTCCCGATACCAATAATTTGGTACCAGTACCAAACTGTATATCGATACTTTTCGATACATTTCCAAAAAAAGGGAACCACGAACAATTTCAATATTTGCTTTATTTTAACATAAAATATTACAATACAATAAACATATGTTTCCTATTGCACTCAAAGAACAATTTTACAAGGTTAAAATAGAAATTAAATACATTGGGCTTTTCTTGTTGCACTCAAAGAACAATTTACAATTTTCCATATTACATATAGTCTGCAATAATCAAGAATTAGATTAGATTAATAAAATAAATAAATACAATAATTAAAATAAATGAAATAAATAAAATACATGAAATAAATAAAATAAATAAATAAATAAAATAAATAAAATAAATAAAATAAATAAAATGAATAAAATGAATAAAATAAATAAATAAGCCTAAAGCCTAAAATAAATAAAAAGCTTTATTGACATAGTTAATGCTTCATGATTTATGGTTGTCTGTGCTTTACGATAAATACAATTATTAGTAAAAAAACTGAAAACTAAACTATGGATAAATGCACAAATAAGCCATGTAGCAGGTAAAAACACACGTGTTAAAGATAAAACAGAAATTGTAGTAATTTGTGACAAAATGCAGGCATTTCACTTGCATTAGTTGACGCTAATGGGGCGGTTTGAACTCTGCTAATATTTGGCATTAAGCCAAGCAACTGTGTGCGCGTCTATGTATGTATCTACATGTGCACAGCAGGGGAGCTGGTTAACTTATGAGGTAGCGTTCAGTATGTGTGTTTGCGTGAATGGCAAACGTGTTGGCTGAGTGACGCCAGTGAGTGAGTGGGCGAGTAAAGAGAGTGAGCGCGTGCACTGCGCAGTAAAAGGATGAACTGGTCCGGTTGTGTCCTGCAAAACGGATAATAAAGCAACCAGTTTGTCACGAAAGCGGAGCTTCGCAGACCCACTGCCGGGTAAAGTGAAGGGTGTTACCCCCGACAAAAACATCGGCCCTGGAGTGAACGTCTGTCTGCCCAGCGCTCCTCGACTACGGTCTGCACCGGAGCCGAACAACAGGACAGGTGTAACAACTACATTATTACCTGTCACTCCTTATAACTATGCTTATTATTTAAATGTTTACCTACATCTAAAGCAACGGTGGCAATACTAATCGCCACATTCGGCGAGGCGTGTTTCAAAGCAATACTTGCAGCGCGGCGCATCCTTGTTTAAAGTGTCATCTTTATCGTTAGTTTTGAAGCCCAAATAGGATAGGATAGGATAGGTCTTTATTGTCATTGCAACAAGTACAACAAAACTATGTTTTCAGTACAAACCTGTTCAAGATTAGACAAACAAACAGTGTACAGGGTTACAGAACAGGAACACTGATGGGTCGCCACAAGGCGCCCCGTAAAGGTGGGAAAAAGGTAAAACGCTGGGGAAGAAGATGAGTAAAAAAATACAATCTAGACTGGTCTCCTAAGGGGGCCTAGTCTGGAGTGGGAAAAAACCTCCATGCCATGCACACATAAACATGTTACATTTAATCACGACAACTCGCAACAGAGGGGGGGGGGAGTTGGGCCCCTGGAGGTTGACTGCTGCTATGAAGCGCTGCCAGCCGTCCATCAAACTCCGAATGGGAATCAAGCGGTGGTGAAGGCGTGGGGTGGGGGAGGGTGTGTGTGTGTGTATATGCCCATTGTCTTGGGTGTGTTGATGTAGTGTCCATAGGCCTGGGGCCGTTCTGCATGCAAGCAAAAGTTCGACTCCAGGTGTCGTTGAGGAGGGAGGGAGGTCAAAAGTGTCCATCATTGAGGTGTCATCGGGGATGTTTTCAGAACAGCCTGCTCCTGTTGTTGCAGCGTCAAGGCCATTCAAGGGAGTCAAATCGTAGCACCAATTGTTGCCATTCTCTCTCTCCAAGATGGTATTTCTTGTATGCACTTTGTGTGTGCGTTTTGACACACTCGACATCATGCACCTCGGCTTTGGAGTCACTGCCGCACAGCGGCATTCAGGTGAAAGAACGGTACCCATATTTTTCAAAGGCAGTATATTACCAATTTCAATTCATTAGTATCGCGGTACTTTGGTAGTACCGGTATACCGTACAACCCTAGAAGGCATTAGATGGCAGTTGAAGCACATACTCCAGCTCATTGTCAAAGTAAATTATAGCTATTAATAGTAATAATGATTTATACTTATAGAAAAAAACCACCACCAAAGGCTTACTAATTGTTAACAAGTTGCAGACATCCTCCGTTTCTGTTTTTAGGCTTAAAGTGTGGGTCCATTTTAAGATTTACAATCCAACACTTTTGCCATATCTCATAAAATCCTACATAATCAAGACGATGTATACATTTTGATCTCTGAGATTTTGGTTTCAATTCACTTTTACAAACATTGGCTCTATGATAAATAGCACTTTTGCGAGAATAATGGACCTTGCTTATCTTTACTAATCATTCGCCAGGCAACTATATGACCGAGCTAATGATTTACGATGAACAGACCGCAACCTGTTTTGCTGTTCCACGCCTCACACAGGTGCTCTCAACCACTGCCCAGGTGGAGCACTCTCACAGTGCAACCCTAACAGCTTCAGATCACAGAGCATCACTGACATGTCAAAACATCCGCCGCCGGACGGTAATCCGGGATATGCGTGCACACAAAATGCCTTTCACACAATCCAACTCCCTGTGCCCCCCCCCCGGCTATCAATCTCCTCTCCTCGTACATAGGCTGGCCTGAAATTCAAACTTTTTGATGACGAAATATATATCTTCTGGCTAAAGAATAGCCGGAGTTTGATTCTGTCAGCATTTGTGCAATTCAGTTATAAAGAAAGAGAAGTAGCAGGAGTTGCATTCTCATAAATAAAACCAAGCTCTGAGGCATGCATTTAAAATGTCGAAAATTTAGTGTGAGCGCTCCCTTTTGCTCCAGGGAGAAACCTTGTTTGTCTCACAGCCACTTGAAACGTGGACACTGTTTTTGATGGTTAGTTCATGTAATATTCAGTTGGTTTGTGATTGTCACTTCTGAAAAGGACCCTGTTATGCTCGCTTTTGAATCCGGAGGGAATGTAGGCTTTGCATATTGGAGAAAAGTACGTTTTGTGACAAATGCTGGACATATGATGTCAAATTTTACAACTGTTTTACTTTAAAGTAATGATGCATGAGCAGTTTCACGGGTGTCCAAATGACGGTGCGGGAGCCATTTGCGTCCCACGGCTAATTTTTATATTGGCCCGAGACACATTTTACAGAAAAACTTATTCGGGTGCTACCATTTAGTGGTCAATTGTACGGAATATGTACTGTACTGTGCAATCTACTAATAAAAGTTTCAATCAATCAATCAAAACCCCTGGGTTTAAGAGGCGTACAAAGAGTATAGAGAGGGTGTATAAGCATGTTTGAAAGCTGTATGGAGGGCTAATAAAGACTTTAAATCCATATAATATTAATATAAATCATAAAACTTTGCAAAAATTCCACTACTCCGTGGAGGGGGTGTTTGAGAACGTAACACAGGCAATAATCGAAAGAACACTACGTTAGATCAATCACCCAGGTATCAGTTTAGCAACGAAGGACAATAACTGACCACATCAGCGAAATCCAAATGATCAATTTAATTTTGGTGTCGTGATGAGAGCTATTCCATCACATCCTCTGACGAGAAGTGGAAATGGTGTTATTACAGTGTGACGAGGCAAGCTGCTTCGTTTATGTGTCAGTACGAATGGTTAATGTTACACTTTCACTCTAAGCTCATCATGCATGTTCATATAGAACACTGATGGATGGCGTGATTCAGTGCGCCAGCGCTATCCGTCTTGCAGGCCACAATGTGAGCAGCTTGCAAGCTGGGGGACCATTTGTAATTCACCTTGGGATGAATGCAATGACAGCGGGATAGCAGAACACCTTGATGATATTAGCGGCCATTGTAGCGCGTGGCTTAATGGCTACTTGAACAGAATATTGACCCAAGCAAAGCCTGCCTGCACGGCTTTATGATTCCTATCAGAAGGAATGAAGCCCCGGGTCCCACTGAGAGTGACACTTTAGCTCTCCCTTCCTAGTCATTCATCACTGAGGCGGGATGTGAGATTCTTATATCCATTAAGCGAAGATAGATTCACAGTTCCCTTGTGACCGTTTAAGCAAGAGTGACCAGGAGAGGTCAACACTCCTGAAATAGCCTTGACCCAACCTTGAGATCCCATGGCCTTCATTTTAGTTCAACAACTACATTCTGTTGACAGAAAGTTGTGGCTGTGTAATTTCGGTAAACTAAGGGGAATGTCCACCTTCTTGGACAGGTTACGGTACTTATAAAACAGCGACACCGCAATTGACCTCAAAGGAATGGGAGCCTGTATACTTGTATCCAAGAAAGTCCAAGGTATCAGACCATCCCAGACTCACAAAAAATGGACTGAAAGTCTCAGAATCCAACAATAGGGAGCCATTTCACGACTAAAAGTCTCAGATTAAGACTAAACCCAAAAGGTCCAGGTGAACCCCAGAGATCAGAATTGTGCCTAGAGAGTGAAATGAAAAGATGTTAAATACGGTACATTTTGGAACCCCTCAAAGTGCAAATAGGACCTTCCTGGACCTGCTGGTGCTTAAGATGTCGGATTAGTGTTAGGGTTGAAACAAAAATGACATAGTATGCCTAAAGTACAGCTACTTAAGGAATGCCGGGCCTGATGCGCATTGAGTCTTGCCTGCGCATCTGTTGTCACCACAATCCTATTTTTGGGGTCCCTGTCAGTTGCGGGCTCTTGAAATTACTCAGCTGACTGCTCCCCCTTGGACTTACTCACATAACTTTTTCCTATTGAGCTTAGTTGCCTAACCTTTTCCAATTGGGCTTACTTAATTAACTGTTCCTCCTTTGACTTACTCACATAACTGTTACCCATCCGACTTACTTACCTAACTGTTCCATATTGGGCTTACTTATCTAACTGTTCCTCTTGGACCTACTCTCCTAACTGTTCATTGGGCTTATTTATCTAACTGTTCCTCTTGGACTTACTCTCCGAACTGTTCCCCATCGGACTTACTTACATAACTGTTCCCCATCGGACTTACTTGTCTAACTGTTCCTCTTGGACTTACTCTCCTAACTGTTCCCCATTGGACTTACTTGTCTAACTGTTCCTCTTGGACTTACTCTCCTAACTGTTCCCAATTGGGCTTATTTATCTAACTGTTCCTCTTGGATTCACTCTCTGAACTGTTCCTCATCGGACTTTCTTATCTAACTGTTCCTCTTGGACCTACTCTCCTAACTGTTCCTTGGGCTTATTTATCTAACTGTTCCTCTTGGACTTACTCTCCGAACTGTTCCCCATTGGACTTACTTACATAACTGTTCCCTATCGGACTTATTTGTCTAACTGTTCCTCTTGGACTTACTCTCCTAACTGTTCCCCATCGGACTTACTTGTCTAACTGTTCCTCTTGGACTTACTCTCCTAACTGTTCCCTATTGGGCTTACTTATCCGGCTGTTCCTCTTCTGACTTACTCACCTTCCTGTTCCCCTTGGATTTACTTACCCAAATGAACTCCACAATCTGTATTTCTTCCTACTCATTTTCAGATATGTTGAATTATGCAAATGCAACAATGTGATGTTCCTTAATGTAACTTGGTCAACTTGTCTAAAACAATTAAACCATAACCAACTATATGGCGGCCCTGGTTTGGGCAAAGAACCAAGGGAAAAAAAAGACGGACTGAACCAACTTTCAATTTGCAACATTCGTTCTGAGCAAATCCGATCCAAAAAATGTTAAAAGATTCCAAGACAGTCTAAAGATAAGCTATTTTGGCTTGAATGGCGGCAAGACTGTTGTGAGTTAATCAGTATTCATGGCAACTCCTCTAGGTTATATTGTAATCGTGATGGATTAAGGGTAGCTTCATACAATGTAATGACTTTGGGGTATTAGCCTGGTAAGGGTTAACATGAAGTTTAGTCAGCCACTGAAGGTCACGTCAACCATTTTACCCTCACAAAGACAAACATTCTTTCATCACCACAAAGCAATAACTTTTCACTATGATGGATTGGGTGGGTGGAATACCTTCTGAGGCACTTTGTCTATTTTTGTGATCAATGCGAAGCTGCACACCACTGGATAGTAAACCGCGCGATGAACCTTTTTTCCGGAGCCAAAGCTCTGTCGCGTTCAAGGATGCTTGTGACCATCTCAATTAACGCTTTTGAAATGCCGTCTCTCATTAGGCTCTTGAGAACAGCTCCACGCTGACGGCCAAACGAGGGTATTGAACGTTGGGCCTCAAAGGAAAAGAATCACTCTCACACTGGATACACAACGAGTATTGATTCAATTACTTCCATGAATAAATAGTTTGCTGTTCCTTATAGAATTTAGACGGTTTGGAATGTGTAATCATTGTTTCCAAGAGACTTTCCAAGCAGCTCGAGGCACTCCAAATACAACGTGCTTCCAAATTTGTAATTGCCTCTTGATTGCAGTGTTGAGAAATTAAATCTTGAGGTTTGTCAATGTTTAGGTATGCAACTCTATATTAGATTGTGCTGCCAATGAATCAACAGTATGGAAAACTTTCCAGGAAAAGCAAAGAATAAATTGAAGAAACGTTCTAATACGGTGTCTGCCCTTGGTACTACAAGCCATTATATATGTTTATTTCCATATGAATAGCCTGACATCACTTTAGTTGGAAACATGAATTTCACCATTTCTATCATTCTATTTGTGAGTGAAGCTGAAACCCCACACAGAAGTGTGTTTGTCTCTTATGGAAGAGAAAAAAATACTTGATATGTGGATTCAATATTCACAGTAATATGAAGGTGTCTCCCGGCGAGTAACAGAGAGAGCCCACTGGTGTCTAATATATTTTACAGCGGAGGAGGGTGCCAGAAAATAATCAATTTTCTTTGGTCTAAAAACATTAAATGAATAAAGATTGGAGGTGTTTAGTGTTTGGAACATAAAATGAAAGACAGAGGGGGAAATTGCAAGGACAAGACAAAAGAAACAAATGATATCGATTGATCGATCGATCTAACTCAGGCATCTGAGCACCCTTTGAGGAAAAAAAAGAAGAGGACAACTGATGAAAAAAAGAGGGGCATTTCTATCTGCATGAAGTGTTGCCACACCCCAAAAGATAATTTTGAAAATCAAGACTACATTTCCTGCAATTGGGTGGATCTCTACACAATATTTTACCTTTAGCTTTATTCTCATCTACCAACCTCTTTTGGCTGTCTCTTTGACTCTTTGTAATGTACCACATCATTTAGTAGATAATTTACTAACAATATTATCATTATAATTGAAAATGTAATATAAAATTATATAGCATGCATGCAATGAACTCAGAAAACGTTTTTCATTTGTTGAAAAAAGGTTAAAGTACCACTGATAGTCACACACGCACACCATGTGTGGTGAAATTACCCTCTGCATTTGGCCCATCCCCTTGTTCCACCCCCTGGGAGGTGAGGGGAGCAGTGAGCAGCAGCGGTGGCTGCGCTCGGGAATCATTTTGGTGATTTAACCCCCAATTCCAACCCTTGATGCTAGTGCCAAGCAGGGAGGTAATGGGTCCCATGTTTATAGTCTTTGGTATGACTCGGCCGGGGTTTGAACTCACGACCTACCGATCTCAGGGCGGACACTCTAACCATACATACTTCCGGTGTTGTGACCTCTGTTTATATCCGTCACATCAAAAATATACCTTCTCGCTGGCTACTAATACTCCAGAACGACAACAGGTTCGGAACTAAGTGTTCGGATGGCAATAATCCAAATATGATAGATAGATAGATAGTACTTTATTGATTCCTTCAGGAGAGTTCCCTCAGGAAATGAGCAGCAAAGTAAAACGCTGTCAGCTAGCCTGTTTCAATCAATCAATCAATCAATCAATCAAAGTTTATTTATATAGCCCTAAATCACAAGTGGTCTCAATGGGCTGCACAAGCCACGACGACATCCTCGGCTCAGATCCCACATCAGGGCAAGGAAAAACTCAACCCAATGGGATGACAATGAGAAACCATGGTTGGGCCCTGTCCTGAAATTCGGTGTGGCGTTTTGGCAAGATGAACAGCGAGTATCTGTGGCTGAGGCGAGCGTTCAACATATTTGTTTGATATTGTTGTGGGTTTACATAATCCACCCACAGAACGTTTGTGATTGTTAGACAGTCTCGGTCGAACAGGTTTTCACGGGACACATTTCCGGCCCGGAGAAGCCACGGATGTATAGATACTGCTTAATTGGTGATGAGAAAACAGAGTCTGAATGTCATTAAAACCATTATCTCCATATTTTGACACTCCTCCTCCGACTCCCGTTCTTACACGATACAATATTACATTAACAAAATCGCGGAAGTGATATTTTGATGCAAAAGTGAATGTTAACGCGGATTTCCATGTTTTCGCAGACATGCAGTTTGCTAGACCAGGACCAGTTTCACATTTACTTTGTTACATTTACCTTAATAACTTTTTGGATTAACTGTACTTGTTAGTTTTAATGCAACAAAATTGCCATTTTGATATTTTTTTATTTCAAAAACCAATACAATATATGTATAGAAAAAAATATACATTTAGGCCTCCACTCAGGCTTGATCCCAGGGACCCCAAATGGTTTTGGTAAAAAAAATATACAAAATGTGTCATTATTTAGTATTAATAATAATAATAATTATTATTATTATTATTATCATTATTATTATTCAAGGTTTACCGGTAAATCTCTAGATCAACATCAGGTCTATCTGCCAATATAAAGTTGTTAAAGATTTAAGTTGTATGCCCTTTTTGTCAAATAAAATCCTGTTTTTTTATGGAAAAAACACAAATTTGCAATATTTTCACCCAATACATTTTTTTATTGGAATATTTGAGATTATATAAAAATTGGAGCCTTAAAAAAGGTCAATAACTCATAACAACAGTGATTTTAATTAATTATTATTTTTTGAGCAATGACACTTAAAACAAAGTACCACTAAAATTATCGGGGATCCAAGAGTCATTAAAGTGTTAAAAAATAAATTATACATTTTTTTTACTTTTAACACAATAATCTCGAGATCGACTTCAGACCTCAATTATAACTTTTATTGTTGTTTATGTTTTTTGTTTGTTCGTTTTAGGCCCTTGTTTAAAAAAAAAAAACAGCTTGGTTTTATATATGGCAAACAAAAATATGCAACCTTTTTCCCCAAAAAAATAATTTAAAGTGGGATATTTAATGTGACGTAATTGGAGCCTTGAATAGGTCAATAATTCATAATGACATTGATTTTGATTCATTATTTTTTTTAAAGAAAGAAACAGCCTGCGTGGCAGCTTTGTGTTATTAGAGTCAACATTGCAACATTTTCTTGTTACATTTCACCTGTTTGCTCTTTTGTACCACTTTTTATGTTTTTTTTTGTTTGTTATCGTACTTTCACAATGTGCCATGGGGCCATTAAATAATTACCTGTGGGCCGCAAATGGCCCCCGGGCCGCACTTTGGACACCCCTGACTTAAGTACCGTAATTTCCGGACTATAAGCCGCACCTGACTATAAGCCGCACCAGCTAAATTTAGGGGAAAATACAGATTGCTCCATATATAAGCCGCACCCGACTATAAGCCGCAGAGTTTTGATGTGTAATTAGCGTAGTATATAGGGGTTCCTGCTACCACGGAGGGGATTGTCGGGACAGAGATGACTGTTTGGGAACGCAAAGCGTCCCATTTATTAACTATAAATCTTTCAATCATTCAATCAAACTTTCACATCTTTGACATGGCGAACAGCATTCGTGCAGAGTACAAATAATACAACGCTGCAAAGTAATACAAAGTGCTCGCCTGTACGTTATCAAAATAACCAGCCTACCGGTATATGAAAAGTCAGTCTTTAATCATTGTGTCATCGTCTTCCTCCTGCGTACTAAAACCACCCAAATCCTCTTCGTCGGTGTCGGAGAAGAACAGGCCGTAAATAAGCCGCACCCTTGTATAAGCCGCAGGGACCAGAACGAGGGGAAAAAGTAGCGGCTTATAGTCCGGAAATTACGGTAGTTTTATGAAGAAGAAACACTATTTTACTCTGTTACATTGAGTTTCATTCTGATCCTTACATTTAATAACATCATCATTATATTAATGTATACTCTACAGCAGACCTGGGCAAATTAAGGCCCGGGGGCCGTTAAACTTTTCAATCTGGCCCGCCGGACATTCCCAAATAATTTTCTTAGATCTTTAAGATGGAAACTGTAGCTGCCGTTATGATGTGCAGTGATGTTTTCAAATGACCGTAAGTCTTGAACTATACAAAGTGTTCCAATGGTTGGAATCTGCACTTTGGGATGATGTACTAGTTACTATGGTAATCTAAATCACAGCAGCTCAGAAGAGGCACCAAGCAGTGTTTCCATAGTGGCCAGCCTGAAATGCGGGTGTCAGGGACAAACGCGGAAGGAGATTTTTACAACAAAGTTCTAAAGCTTAGTAATATATCAGATATATCAGATTGTAGGTGGGTTTTTTTGTTTCCCTTTGCGTTCATATTTTGCTGTGTTTGTTGCATTTTTGTTGGGTTTCGCTTGATTGTTAAAATATGTCGATCGATAAGGGGTGTGACGTTCATATGTTGTCAATATTCAGTGTTTTATCGGTCATAGTTAATATGGTAAATCCCACATTCTTCATTTTCATGTACATTCTGGGTGTCTCATGCAGTAAAAAAAAATAAAAATTCCATTCCGTTTTTAAGGCGGTCTGTAGTAACGTTTTTAGCATTTATCCAGCCATCCATTTTCTACCGCTTGTCCCTTTTAGGGTCGCGGGGGGTCCTGGAGCCTATCTCAGCTATTGTGACCTTTTGTATTAGTGTTCCTAAAAATCCGATATACCGGCCACCAGACACATTTCTTTCTCTAAATTTGGCCCCCCGAGTCAAAATAATTGCCCAGGCCTGCTCTACAGTATTGACTACTGCTTGCATAGACGTTGGCTCGTTATAGAGACTTCTTTCAGCAGACTCTTTCACCAATCCAATGTAAGCACTACTGACGTTTGACGCCATTTCACCCATCAGATGGCGCATGGCAGTCACATGACCGCACTCGTACTACACACTATAAAAAGTGACACCTTGTCAGACTAGGCAACCCAATGTTTTAATATTAGGTTGGGAGTTCAAACCCCCGGCCGAGTCATACCAAAGACTATGAAAATGGGACCCATTACCTCCCTGCTTGGCACTCAGCTTCAAAGGTTGGAATTGGGGGTTAAATCACCAAAAATGATTCCTGGGCGTGGCCACCGCTGCTGCCCACTGCTCCCCTCACCTCCCAGGGGTTAATCAAGGGTATGGATCAAATGCAGAGGACACATTTCACCACACCTAGTTTGTGTGTGCGTGACAATCATTGGAACTTTAACTTTAACTTAGCTTATAAACTATGAAAAAGAGTATTTATATAATGTGTTGTCGTCTGTGCCAGTAGAAATGTTCACATTTCAGCCGCCATGAATTCCATTTTCAACTAGAAAAAAATGTTTCGATAAGTTGTAGATGTTTGTTTTAGTCGCCCATATGCTAACATCAGCCCTGTTGAAAAAAATAATTGCCAACAAAGGTATATCTTCCTGTCATCAAATTACAACCATAACTACGTTTTAAGAAAATCTCAAAAAGTACACAATACCATTCGTGAACCAACATAATGCTTTTGAAACTGACTTTGCATGATGAATTCCCATGCACACGGAGAGATATGTATCTCAATGAGATTGTGACATGTCCTACATTTACATTTTCTTTCTATCTTCTGTATCTGTACGGTAACCTCACACTCTAGAAGGTTGATTGGTGTGAACGTCTCATTTCTCAGTTCCTTGTTTGCCTGGGCATAGGGAGTAAGCAGCAGGAAGCCTTCACCCCAATTTGCCATCGTTTGTCACCACTTGTCCTAGTGACCCACACTTAAACTATAGTCTCCTTTCTAAGGCCCCTTATGAAGGGTAGCCCAGCTGAGAATGCAGTTTTTGGCATCTATTTATTTATTTATTTATTTATTTTTCTTAAATTGTTTTATAAATCCAGAGGTTCCTCATGAATGAGCTCTTAACTCAAAACACCCCTATCTTAAATAATCGCCGCCCATTTAAATGAATCAACGATTACATGTTTAAGTTCATATGTGTTCTACTGTTCATTTTAACATTTAAGATGCATTTTAAAATGAAAAAAAAAATAAAAATATTTTTTAATAAAATAAGATAAAATGTATTACAAACAACTACAGTAGTTTTAAGAAGCGATGTAACAATATTGAAAAGCATTTATCTTGGTGAGTGGTGTCTTGAGCTGCTTCATTTTTGTGTACCAATAGCAATTGTTATTGTTTATGTTACACCCGAACATCTTTAAGTGACGGACCAGAGGTCAGAATTTACAGGTAGAACTCTGTATGTCCCTGTACCTTGATACATAAAAAAAAACACAGTGAGCAAAGGTAATGCTTAATGGTTTGGTTTGTAGAGTCAGGAGACAGAACAAACTGGGAAAACCATCAGCAGTTTCTTCATATTTTCATGGATACATGTCCGTGTTTGAGTGTTTTAACGTTCTCGGCAGGTGTGGAGGCTGGCCCTTGTTTTGGTGTGGACTGACTGTTCAGCGCTTGAGCTGCCATACCAATACCGGGTCATATTTTTGAGGGTTTGTTTCTCTGTTTTCAGTTGGTGTCATTGGCTTTTTCTTCTCGGCACTTTCTCAGTCCCGGGGGTTGCAGGGCAGGGTTGTGTCGATCTCAGCCCCTGGACTGGGGCCGGATCTTACAGGGTTCATTCTATCAATCACTACGCCAACTAGCGGTGGGGACGCTTGTAGCTCCAATTTATGCTCGCAACTTAAAGCATAACAAAAAGCCAAGAGAAAGTTAGTTTCTCAAAAAAACTCTTAAATTGGGTAGGCACTGTAAACTCTCCTGAGTCTATATTCTTTCAAATTAAAAACACAATACAATTATATCATATTTTATATTTATTGTGGTACCTCAACGTATGAGTACGTAACGTTCAAGCGATATGAGGGGTCTCTCTGCTTTTTGTTGTGCTTTAACTTGTGAGCATAGTTTGAGTTTCCAGTTTCCGCTCCTGATGTTCGGAGAAGTATTTGTTCCACAGTCAGAGATTGACACAAAATTTCCCTCCAACCACCAGAACTAAGAAAGTTAGCGCAAAGGAGAAGAAGTAGACGACTGAATCAAATAAACAAACCAATAAAAACATGTCCTACCGGTTAGCAGCTGACCCGGCGAGTCCGCATCACACATGCCACAGCCAGCCTTTCCGGCCAAAATCTTCCAAACGATAGCCATTTATCCATGAAAATATAGAGAAGTTGCAAGTGCTGATGTTTGAGGTGTTTAAATATGTTCTGTCACTTGACTCCGCAAACTCGAAGTATTACCTTTTGATATACAAACACAGCCAGCTGTCAAATCTGACCTCTGTAACTCAAAGACATCCATGTGCGACATAAACTATAATTTCCTGGTTCCAGCCCGTAGGAGACGCCTATAAAAGTCTGCTTCCAAAGGTAAATGCTAAATATTATTAAATTACTTCATACAACTACTGTAGTTGTATATAGTACCAACTATTGTAAAGTTCTTTAAACAGTATTTATTACCTAAAAGTTCAGGCTTTAAAAAAAAACTGGGCATAACGGTGGTACGAGGGTTAGTGCATGTGCCTCACAATACGAAGGTCTTGGGTTCGATCCCCGGGCTCGGGGTTTTTGTGTGAAGTTTGCATGTTCTCACCGTGACTGCGTGGGTTCCCTCCAGGTACTCAGACTTCTTCCCACCTCCAAAGACATGCACCTGGGGATAGGTTGATTGGCAACACTAAATTGGCCTTAGTGTGTGAATGTTGTCTGCACTGTAAAAAAAACGGTCAACTACTGGCAGCTACGGCTGCCAGACAAAAACCATAAAATTAAAGTAAAACATTGTAAACCAAATAATAACCAAAAACATTATATTTACAGAAATTTTCATGAAACGTTTTGCGGAAAAATATTGTAATTTTACATGAATTTGAAAGTAATTTAAGAAAACAGAAAATGCTATGTATAATTAATTTGGTATTTTTCTGTAAAAAAAATAGAAATATACATATTTTGTCATTACTGGCATATTACTTGAAATAAGAGGTGGATTGTTTATTTACATATGTCTTCAATTCTACAGTTTTATAAACTATTTTTTAAAAAAAAGAAAAATTACAGTAGAAATTTAGAGTAAATTAACCATAAAAATAGGATTTTTTTTTACAGTGTGACTATCTGTGTCCCTGTGATGAGGTGGCGACTTGTCCAGGGTGTACCCCGCCTTCCGCCCGATTGCAGCTGAGATAGGCTCCTGCACCCCCCGCTACCCCAATAGGAACAAGCGGTAGACAAATGGATAGATGGATGTTAACATTGTAGTGTTGTGTGAAGGCCAAGCATGGATTCAATTAATTTCAATTAATTTCCATGAGTTACGAGCTCGGTTTTGGAACAAAATTAGCTGATAAATTGAAGTACTACTGTCTATTTACATAATATTGGGAAGTCTATTGAAGTCTTTTTTTAAGTTCATAGGTGTTCTACTGTTACAAACTGTCTGAGAATGGTTTGCAAAAAATCTTAGTTTTATGGTTTGTGGGTGGAAGTTGACATTTGACATAAACCAAAACAGTCTCCATACCGGCTTTTATGCACTTTAATGTAAATTCAAGAAGTTCTCCTTTTTATGTACATTGTAATCTTCCCGCTATTGCCTTGGAAGTACACATAAAGTAGTAGACAGTGAGGAAACCCATAAAACAAAAAGCTTTCTTTGAAATAAAGACTGAGTTACAGTGTTACAGCCACCCCTGACTGAATTGCCCTTCTTCCTCACCATCAAGGATCATCTAAGCACTTGGAACAAGCCCCGATTTCATTACAGATTTATTCTATTCCGTCATTAATTCACACTTTATTTTACAAGCAGCTGCACCTGCGTACATGACTGTAAGTGTCTTTTTATTGTGACTATCTATCAGGGCCTATGGCATTCATATGCATGCTTCCCTTTGCATATCTGGGGGGGGGACATTGTCAGATTTCTTCCTTTTTGATGTACTGAGTTTAAAAACAAGATTATGCACTCTATTTGGCAATAAATCCTGTTCAGGCACCCCGTGAAGTGGATTCATTTTGTTGATGGATGATGGTAGGGAAGACTCGGGAGGGAATTTGGAAGTGGATTCAGTCTATTATTTTGGATTCTGGTTCCTGACTGTTGCTGGCATGGTCAGTCGTTGCTCCCGCCTGTTAGAGAGGGCAAGCCAGAACCCTGGAATGGGCTGTAAGTGTTGATTTGAGGGTCTGATGCCATCTGGACAGTGGGATTGATGAGATGATGGCCTGAACTCAGTGTACACTTCAGATGGACAAGAAGACATCCCCAGTCTGCGCTGCGGTGGCGGCACCAAAACCCCGGTGATCGGGATGAATGGGTCCCAGTTCTGTGGAGACCCACCCTTGGTTCTTTCGAGACCAACCAGAAAGTAGAAAATCAAAAGTGGATTTTCATTATGATTCAAGAGTTGTCTTTCTCACACTCAAAGCCACCTGGCTATTGGCCATTTCCTGCCTTCCAGGTCCCACATAATCACCTGCCAAGTGCTAAAATGAGCTTCTGGCACACAAAGTACATCACTGAGGGTCCCCTGGTCTTGTCAAGTTCAGGAGATGCCAGTTTTAGAATCTCCTGTGGTATTCACAGAAAATAAAAGAAACACAACAGAGAGGCTGGATGGTTTATTATTAAAAACACTGCTATAATAACAGCTCTGCTAGAAATAGACAATATTGGAACTCAACTTCTTAAAGGGGAGCTATTATGAAAAAAAAACAATACTTACCTGATGGTACCTGGTGTAGTGTATTTGGGATCTGCATAAGTCCCAAAAATTGTAAATCAAACCATGGAGCCATTGCAGAAATGTTTATAAGATAATAGTGCCTTCTAAAAATGTCCGATAATGGTTTTTTTTGCCGATATCCGATATTCCGATATTGTCCAACTCTTAATTACCGATTCCGATATCAACCGATACCGACATATACAGTCGTGGAATTAACACATTATTATGCCTAATTTAGTTGTGATGCCCCGCTGGATGCATTGCACAATGTAACTTTACCATGAATTGATTAACGTGGACCCCGACTTAAACAAGTTGAAAAACTTATTCGAGTGTTACCATTTAGTGGTCAATTGTACGGAATATGTACTGTGTACTGTGCAATCTACTGATACAAGTTTCAATTAATCAATCAAAAACAAGGTTTTCCAAAATAAGAGAACAACTTCAACTCCAGTTATGGAAAAAAGTGCCAACATGGCACTGCCATATTTATTATTGAAGTCACAAATTTATTTTTTATAACATGCCTCAAAACAACAGCTACAAAAACAATGAAGGCACACAGCTTCAGTCCAGAGTAGACTAGAGCATACTTGCCAACCTTGAGACCTCCGAATTCGGGAGATGGGTGGGCTGAGGTGGGTGGGTTTGGGGGGGGTTGGGGTTTGGTGGTAGCAGGGGTGTATATTGTAGCGTCCCGGAAGAGTTAGTGCTGCAAAGGGGTTCTGGGTATTTGTCCTGTTGTGTTTATGTTGTGTTACGGTGCGGATGTTCTCCCGAAATGTGTTTGTCATTCTTGTTTGGTGAGGGTTCACAGTGTGGGGCATATTTGTAACAGTGTTAAAGTTGTTTATACGCCACCCTCAGTGTGACCTGTATGGCTGTTGACCAAGTATGCATGGCATTCACTTATGTGTGTGTAAAAGCCACATATATTATGTGAGTGGGCCGGCACGCTGTTTGTATGGAGGAAAAGCGGGCGTGACGACAGGTTGTAGAGGACGCTAAATGCAGTGCCTTTAAGGCATGCCCCCAATAATGTTGTCCGGTTGGAAATCGGGAGAATGGTTGCCCCGGGAGATTTTCTGGAGGGGTGCTGAAATTTGGGAGTCTCCAGGGAAAATCGGGAGGTTGAAACCCATACCAATAATTTCCGATATTACATTTTAAAGCATTTATCGGCCGATAATATCGGCAGGCCGATGATATCGGACATCTCTAGTGCCTTCCTTTGTATTCCCTCCAAACAAGCCATTTGGAATTTGCTCTGACCTTTGACATCAGCAGATATCTCCATGTATAGTAGGAATGTACCCAAAAATATTTGCGCGAGTCTTCCATAGTAGTCAAAGGCTGTAGTCAACAAGCTCCTTATTTTTCTCTATCTTATTGACTGGCTCGTACATGCACATCCGTCTTCCGCTGTTACCAATTTTAAGACAAAGTAGCGTTTGGTTCGACATTTTATCTGTCAGTAGGCTCGATATGGAAGCGCTAAAATCTACAACAGGGGAGAAGATCTAAGTAAGATTAAATATCTTAAATAAGGGTGATATTTGCTTATTTTCTGTCTGTTAAGATAATTCTTCTCACTAAGCAGATTTTATCTTAGTGTTTTACTTGTTTTAAGGGTTTTGGTCCTAAATCATCTCATTCAGATATTACAGCTTGTAGCTGAGATTTTATGACCTATATTGAGTAAAATGTGCTTGAAACTAGAATATCAACTGTTGCAAAGCTGTGTCATAAACACTCATAAGTATAAAACTACTTTTTTAAAGTCATAATTTCTTACTTCAAGCATGAAAAAAAAAATCATATCATATCATTATGTCAAGATATTGGCACTAGCTTTTACTTAATATAAGAATATTTTTCAACATATTGAGCAAAAATTTCTCTTTTTTTTTTCCACCAAGAAAAGTGCACTTGTTATTAGTGAGAATATACTTATTTTAAGGTATTTTTGGGTTCATTGAGGTTAGCTACTTTTACTTGTTTTGGAAAGTCTTGACAAGCCGAATTTTCTTGTTCTATTGGCAGATAATTTTGCTTAGTTCAAATAAAATACCCCTCATTTTTGTATTTGTTTTTCTTGTTTTTAAACATTGACTTTTTGCAGTGTAAGTGGAGCCACGTAAATAAAACCGCCCACAAAACGACGGATCTTGAAGACGCTGTCAGAAAGCGGCTTGAAGATGGTCTGTAAAACATAATCTATGCATCATTTTGACCAAAGAACCCTCACTACATGTTATGTAGACCACTAGGAAGTTTTTTGAATGTAGAAAAAAAACATATGACCCATTCAAAGCCAAGAGTAATCGGAATTCAAGGATTCAAGGAACGTTAGTGCACTCGCAGAGTAGAAACACAAAATCCCTTGTTGAACAAATTATTGAAACGCAATAAACACATACTTATTTGTAATAATGTATATCGTTACTTTTAAAAGTAGTTATGATCCACCACTCAAACCTTGCACTGCGTTTTTCTTTTAACATTCGACTAATTGCAACTCTGGTCGCAAAAATCAATAATAAAGTTTGTTACCAACAAATCAATTTGTCGATAATAGTCGGTGACATCATCGCCCGTGTTTTTCCAGGTGGATATGAAGGTATCAAACCAAACCTTTGTGATTCAACCCGACCGGTGTTTTGGCGAGACGTGCTCCCAATCGGAATTCATGCACTTCCTGCATCTGCGAATGAAACAATAGTATAGTATTGTTTTCAGATCGTTAGTACCGCTATACCATACAACCCTTCATGAAGACATAAATAAATTGCGCATTTGATCTTGTTTGTAGTGTGAATAATATATATCATATTTTGAGATGTGTGTGTGTGTGTATATATATATATATATATATATATATATATAAATATACATGTATGTATATGTGTGTATATATATATATCTATCTATATACTATATATACAGGTAAAAGCCAGTAAATTAGAATATTTTGAAAAACTTGATTTATTTCAGTAATTGCATTCAAAAGGTGTAACTTGTACATTATATTTAATCATTGCACACAGACTGATGCATTCAAATGTTTATTTCATTTAATTTTGATGATTTGAAGTGGCAACAAATGAAAATCCAAAATTCCGTGTGTCACAAAATTAGAATATTACTTAAGGCTAATACAAAAAAGGGATTTTTAGAAATGTTGGCCAACTGAAAAGTATGAAAATGAAAAATATGAGCATGTACAATACTCAATACTTGGTTGGAGCTCCTTTTGCCTCAATTACTGCGTTAATGCGGCGTGGCATGGAGTCCATGAGTTTCTGGCACTGCTCAGGTGTTATGAGAGCCCAGGTTGCGTTTTTGGGTCTGGCATTCTGCATCTTCCTTTTCACAATACCCCACAGATTTTCTATGGGGCTAAGGTCAGGGGAGTTGGCGGGCCAATTTAGAACAGAAATACCATGGTCCGTAAACCAGGCACGGGTAGATTTTGCGCTGTGTGCAGGCGCCAAGTCCTGTTGGAACTTGAAATCTCCATCTCCATAGAGCAGGTCAGCAGCAGGAAGTATGAAGTGCTCTAAAACTTGCTGGTAGACGGCTGCGTTGACCCTGGATCTCAGGAAACAGAGTGGACCGACACCAGCAGATGACATGGCACCCCAAACCATCACTGATGGTGGAAACTTTACACTAGACTTCAGGCAACGTGGATCCTGTGCCTCTCCTGTCTTCCTCCAGACTCTGGGACAAGTCTAGTGTAAAGTTTCCACCATCAGTGATGGTTTGGGGTGCCATGTCATCTGCTGGTGTCGGTCCACTCTGTTTCCTGTGATCCAGGGTCAACGCAGCCGTCTACCAGCAAGTTTTAGAGCACTTCATGCTTCCTGCTGCTGACCTGCTCTATGGAGATGGAGATTTCAAGTTCCAACAGGACTTGGCGCCTGCACACAGCGCAAAATCTACCCATGCCTGGTTTACGGACCATGGTATTTCTGTTCTAAATTGGCCCGCCAACTCCCCTGACCTTAGCCCCATAGAAAATCTGTGGGGTATTGTGAAAAGGAAGATGCAGAATGCCAGACCCAAAAACGCAGAAGAGTTGAAGGCCACTATCAGAGCAACCTGGGCTCTCATAACACCTGAGCAGTGCCAGAAACTCATGGACTCCATGCCACGCCGCATTAACGCAGTAATTGAGGCAAAAGGAGCTCCAACCAAGTATTGAGTATTGTACATGCTCATATTTTTCATTTGCATACTTTTCAGTTGGCCAACATTTCTAAAAATCCCTTTTTTGTATTAGCCTTAAGTAATATTCTAATTTTGTGACACACGGAATTTTGGATTTTCATTTGTTGCCACTTCAAATCATCAAAATTAAATGAAATAAACATTTGAATGCATCAGTCTGTGTGCAATGAATAAATATAATGTACAAGTTACACCTTTTGAATGCAATTACTGAAATAAATCAAGTTTTTCAAAATATTCTAATTTACTGGCTTTTACCTGTATATGTATATGTCATTCGGGAAGAGCTTAAAGTAAAGCCACTGCTTCTGCTCCGCCACATCGAGAGGAGCCAGATCAGGTGGTTCGGGCATCTGGTCATGATGCCACCCGAACGCCTCCCTGGCGAGGTGTTTAGGGCACATCCGACTGGCAGGAGGCCACAAAGACCCAGTTTGTGTGGGCACTATGTCTCCCAGCTGGCCTGGTAACGCCTTGAGATCCCACGGGAGAAGCTGGATGAAGTGGTTGGGGAGAGGGAAGTCTGGGCTTCTCTGCTTAGGCTGCTGCACCCGCGACCCGACCTCGGATAAGGAGGAAAAAGTGGCTGGATGGATAATATATATTAAATGACAAAGTATAGAAATAGTTTTATTTGGTGTAATAAATAGACTTAGACTTCCTTTTATTGTCATACAAATTTGAACTTTACAGTACAGATAAGAACAACATTTCATGGCATTAGCTCGTTGTAGTGCAGGATAAAAAAGTAATAAGGTAAATAGATTACTGTACAGATAAATATATTGCCCTTTTGCATACGCATCAACGTTTATGGATGTATGTTATATTTTTTTTATATTCCAGCGAGTTAATCCCTTTTTGGGGGGGATTGAGGGGATTATTATGATGCGTTCAAGAGTCTTACGGCCTGAGGGAAGAAGGTGTTACAGAACCTGGAGGTTTTTGCTACGGAGGCTGCGGAACCTCTTTCTAGAGTCCAATAAATGTACTCACGTGAAAGATTCCTACAATGAACAATCGCATTTCCGCATTACTTAGATTCATACGCATGTGCAGATGCTTGGGGTGCATGATGGGGGGGGCGCACGTCTCGCCAAAACACCAGCAAGTAGTAGGAAAAAGAAAAAAGTGGCTGCGGCCACCGCGTCAACACCGCAAGCAAGTACATGGAAAGTATGGGAACATTTAAATCCTAAAAATGTCAGGGACACAAATAACTTGCTCAATTTGCAAAGCGGACCTTGGTTTTCATGGAAGTGCGTCCGTAATGCGGGAGCGTTTAACCCTTGTGTAATGTTCATATTTTTGTAACTCAGCCAGCGTTTGTGGGTCTGATGGACCCGTTGTATTTTGTGGCTTTTAATGCCTCACAATCAAACACTTTTATGTTGAAATACTGAACAGATGTTTACCTTATCCCAGTAAACATCCGTTCAGTATTTTAACATAAAAGTGTTTGATTGTGAGGCATTAAAAGCCACAAAATGCAACGGGTCCATCAGACCCACAAACGCTGTTAAAATACTGAACAGATGTTTACCTTATCCCAGTAAACATCCGTTCAGTATTTTAACATAAAAGTGTTTGATTGTGAGGCATTAAAAGCCACAAAATGCAACGGGTCCATCAGACCCACAAACGCTGGCTGAGTAACAACAATCAAACACTTTTATGTTAAAATACTGAACAGATGGTTACCTTATCCCAATAAACATCTGTTCAGTACTTTAACATAAAAGTGTTTGATTGTGAGGCATTAAAAGCCACAAAATGCAACGGGTCCATCAGACCCACAAACGCTGGCTGAGTAACAACAATATGAACGTTGCACGGAAAATTTCTCTGCCAGTTTCTGCATCCCACGGGGATTCTTCTTTCTGTGTTCTGCACCTGCGGTTCCCACACAAGGTTGCAACATTGTTTGTCAACACTGTCTGCTCTCATTTTCTCGCACATTTGACCCTCTGATGTTCTGTGTACCTACACTCTGTCATCCTCCTGTCTAGGCCTGGTGTGTGTGTGTGTGTGTGTGTGTGTGTGTGTGTGTGTGTGTGTGTGTGTGTGTGTTACACAGACCATCAGTTTGTACACTTCTATTAGCCCCGGGTCTAGTGGACCCGGACATCTTATATGTAATAGAAATGTGTAGGGGGGGTATATTGTGTGTGGTCATTAAATATGTATTCTGATATATGTTCTTCACAGAAAATGAGCCAAAGTCAGTGAGTCTCAGTTTGAAAAAATGTATTAATTGTATCATTTTTCTTTTAATAAAAAATGAAAACGGGTCCCACAGACCCGAACACCACAGAAGGGTTAAAGCCGACCGGTTGTCAATGTAAAAGTTGTGTGAAAAAATTACTACTAACTACTAAATCTGTCATAATCTTGACAGTCTTCAGTTGCAGCCCTAATTTCAACACATGTATATGCACAAAAACGAACACCGTACCATCCAACGTCATACTCTACTGCGCTCTAGTGATAACTCTGCTTTGAATAGCAATTTGCCTTTTGCCTGAGCAGTCCTAATTACCCTCCCGTGTAAGTGAGACCAAGTTCGGAGCGCAGCATATCAGTGTTCCAGATCAGGCCAGCTTCAGTAAATTATCCTGCGACGAAACACAACCTTACTCAACAGACTTCCCTTTAAAGGGAGGCTGATTAAATCTCTGAACATACCTCTTCACAATTAGATGTGTTACTGATTAACCGGCGGCAAATGGAATCAGATGATATCCTCGCAAGATGCACCGTTTTGTTTAAACATTTCAGCGAGGTTCCCTGAGGGATTTGTGTAGTGGATGAAATCAGTTCACGGATTGGAAAGATGCCCAAAAAAAAGCTCTAAGACTTATGTAAGAAGTGTGTATTACACACTGTATAATATCCTTTTGATGTTGAATAAATTGCATCTGCACCCCTGCCAAAGCATCAATGGTTTACTTGATGCAGGGAATTCATTGTTTTGCCTAAAATAGTGACCTTCTGAGACTGGCTGATACGGTACATTGCATGCACAGGGTTTCTGCAGGTCATTAAAAATAATTAAAAGCCATTAAAATGGATTTTGCGAAAATTAAGGCCTTAGATGTTATTAAAAAAAAACATTAAATCCGATGTCCAGAGGCATTAAAAAATAATTAATAAATCGGACAATAAATGAAAATGAACTCAATAGTTTGCTACGTCACCTACTCAGTGGCCTAGTGGTTGGAGTGTCCGCCCTGAGATCGGCAGGTTGTGAGTTCAAACCCCGGCTGAGTCATACCAAAGACTATAAAAATGGGACCCATTACCTCCCTGCTTGGCACTCAGCATCAAGGGTTGGAATTGGGGGTTAAATCACCAAAAATGATTCCCGGGCGCGGCCACCGCTGCTGCTCACTGCTCCCCTCAACTCCCAGGGGGTGAACAAGGGGATGGGTCAAATGCAGAGGAAAAATTTCACCACACCTAGTGTGTGTGTGACAATCATTGCATTGTACTTTAACTTTAACTTTGAGGTTTGCGCGTTTATTCGACAGTATAATTACATGAACATGCCCGTCGTCCACAATCTTTGTTTCGGTAAGCGCGGGCGGGACCTACTTGCAATTCTCTTCCACACGTTTTCCTAACTAGATCCACTCGATGTCCATTGCACCGATCGCCCAGGGGGTGGTCCCCACATCTGCGGCCCCCTCCAAGGTTTCTCATTGTAGCCCATTGGGTTGAGTTTTTCCTTGCCCTGATGTAGGATTGTGCAGCCCTTTGAGACACTCGTGATTTAGGGCTGTATAAATTAACTTTGATTGATTGATTGATGATTCTTTTTCTGACATTTTTTCAACGACAATATGATATATAGAATTCAAACCATCAGAACACACAGGTAAGCATGTTTTCAAAATATGTACATAGAAATAATCTTTCTCAAAACATTTTCAAACAGTAAATAACAATGTTTAACAAAACTACCACAAGGAAATAATAAACAAACGTGCAAGGGATAACATAAAAAAAAATAGAAAAAATTAATAAAAGCATCATTTATATATTGTGGGGGGGCGTGGCCTGCGGACCTGCAGCAAAGCGGGGTGTGCCAGGACCGGCTTCGAGATTAGCGACAGGTGCCTAGATGGCACACCTGGGCCGGTTTATCTAATCACCGGTCGCTCTGTTAAAAAACAGCAGCCGGGAAGGGAAGGGGTTGGTTGGGTTGGCAAGAACTATGGCTGAAAAGCATAACAACAGACATTTAATGAAAAATAAATCCAAATTCAGATCACCGAATTGGTGGTCTGAAGAACCCGGAGGAGCAAGTCTTCCACATATATATATATATATATATATATATATATATATATATATATATATATATATATATATATATATATATATATATATATATATATATATATATATATATATATATATATATATATATATATATATATATATATATATATATATATATATATATATATATATTTATTTATTTATATATTTATATTTATATTTATTTATTTATTTATATATATATATATATATATATATATATATATATATATATATATATATATATATATATATTTATATATATATATATATATATATATATATATATATATAAATATATATATATATATATATATATATATATATATATATATATGTATATATGTATATATATATATATATATATATATTTATTTATATATATATATATATATATATATTTATTTATTTATATATTATTTTTTTCCTCATTTTGTCTTTGGGCAGCACGGTGGGGTTGGGGTGTGTGCCTCCCCGGGCTCGGGGTCTTTCTGTGTGGAGTTTGCATGTTCTCCCCGTGACTGCGTGGGTTTTCTCCGGCTTCCTCCCACCTCCAAAGACATGCACCTGGGGATAGGCTGATTGGCAACATTGGCCCTAGTGTGTGAATGTGAGTGTGAATCAATTTGTAATTTTGTATTTACCTTCCCTAAATATCTAAAAGTAGTCACATTCTCTTCATGTCATATTATGCTCTTTCCAGTGCTGTTGTTTCTAGGTTAGAGTTTGTATCCAATCAGAATTCAGCTAGCCTATGTTGCAATGCGGGCGTCCGTGCACTGTAAGTGAACGGGCACATAGAGTTGATAGACAATTGCAATAGCCAATCAGATCACGAGTTGTTGTCAGTAAGGCCTTCTAGCTGGCCTTACTCTGTGATTGGATACTCACTTGGGACTCCCAAGTGAGTATCCAATCACAAGTTGCGAAAACAGGAAGTGGCCCCGGAGCCATAGAAAGCCACAGAAAACTCACCGGTACAAATACCACGAAGATAATGTGTTTGTTTTACACCTAGTAATCCGCTGTGGACCGAGCCAAGCACTGCAGCTTTAGCGAGTGGTGCGCGCTCCCGACTACGACGGTACCACTGGCCTATACAGCGTCGGATGGGTGCTACAAATTGTGCGTTCAAATATTTGATTTCTTTATTTTTTCATGTTTCATTTGTTTTGTACAATTATTTTAATGTTGACAGTACCATGTAAAATATATTTTAATTACTGATGCAGGTTTATCGAATGTTAAATGCGCCAACAAATAGACCCTTTTGGACACTGTTGAGGGGATTCAATACCCAGTGAAGTGCAAGTGTGTTTCTGTATAGCATCTCCAGCCGTGTACATGTGGTGACATAAATTACGGTATTTTGGGAGGTGAAGTCAGACTAAGTAGGGCATCACTGAAGGCCTAGGTGAGAAAACGCCTCTGCTGTAGCTACCAATCGCACACTTCACCTTACTCATGTTAGTCTAAATATATTTAGACTGGCTTATTATGGGCTGCAAACATCAATTGATTCTATACTTTGTCAGACTTGTTCACACTTTTTGTTCCACTGGATACTTCCAAAAGTGGGTTCATTAACTGGCGGAGAGTGAATCTGGGACAGCCTGGCTGAGTCTGCTAATAATAGACGCTGCGTTTATTCAATATCGAGCTGTAAACAGAGTTTAACCCTAATCAGCATTATTGCTATGCACAATTCTTACAATTGCAATTATTTTTTTACTTCACATCATCAAGACAAGACCACACACTTTGAACCGTACATACATGCAATTGTAGGATAAACAAAAAAAATTGCAGTATAGTTTTTGCCCTGTGTTTGTCTCAGTACGACACAGCTTTAATCAATTAGTCACCACGACAGGCCTTTCAAATTGTATGTGGTCTTACGGCTTTCTGCAGTTTCTGCAAAACTATAAAAGCACAACAGAATTTTTGTATTTTTTTATTAACAATGTGCTCAGAATGTTGCTACATGCTACTGTATCATTACTAATTGTCCTATATATACTGTTATTGGAGTTACTGGTTCATTGTATCCACTGTTGCCATAGTCTCTGAAATTGTATGTAGTTTTGGGTAAAATTTTCTGTATATTTCCCATCGGACCGAGCCGGCTCTTTGACAATCTCTGTGCTTCATTTCCGGCCGGGTGTCTCGCTAGACCCTGCATCCAATTAGGTGCCGTGTCACAAAACATAAAAACTAAGCAGGCACTTCGTATTTCTTCATGTCAGACTGGAGCTTGGTTAAAACAACCAATTATAGAGCATTTTTGCTTCTGGGGTTGCATCTTCACTGGAACTACAACATAAATAAACATGGCGCACTCATTGAAAGGCACTCGGAAAACGTGACCATGTATGGGCAATAACGATAGGTAACTATGTCATTATTGTCTCAAATTCCAAACTGCTCATCTGGAACATGTCAAAATGGTTTAATAATAAATATCTACACAAAACCTCTGTGGTTTAAATTTATTTTGACATAATTGTCTGCACCTATGGAGACACCAAATACTCAAATATAGACACCAACAGGCAACAAAAGTGGGGTTTGCATAAAATAACTCCTATTAAAAACCCCAAATTCAGTATCTCAAAGAATTTGAAAATGTGTCAAAAAGTTCACTATTGTTAATAGATATGTCCGATAATATCGGACTGTCGATATTATCGACCGATAAATGCTTTAAAATGTAATATCGTAAATTATCGGTATCAGTATCAATCACATAATATGTACGGCTTTTTACACACACAAGTCAACGCAATGCATACTTGGTCAACAGCCATACAGGTCACACTGAGGGTGTCCGTATAAACAACTTTAACACTGTTACAAATATGCGCCACACTGTGAACCCACACCAAACAAGAATGACAAGCACATTTCGGGAGAATATACACAACCCGCTACACCCTAAAAAATGCCGCCCACCTCAACCTCCTCATGCTCTCTCAGGGAGAGCATGTCGCAAATTCCAAGCTGCTGTTTTGAGGCATGTTAAAAAAAATAATGCACTTTGTGACTTCAATAATAAATATGGCAGTGCCATGTTGGCATTTTTTTTTCCATAACTTGAGTTGATTTATTTTGGAAAACCTTGTTACATTGTTTAATGCATCCAGCAGGGCATCACAACAAAATTAGGCATAATAATGTGTTAATTCCACGACTGTATATATCGGTATCGGTTGATATCGGAATCTGTAATTAAGAGTTGGACAATATCGGAATATCGGATATCGGCAAAAAAGCCATTATCGGACATCTCTAATTGTTAACTATTAGTTTATGCTCAAGAATATAATAGAATGCCTTTAATGTCATTATATGTATGCACAATGCGATTAAAAGTACCTTATTTTCTGATGCAAGACAATAGAAAAAAAACATACAAACAATACGCCCCAAGCCTTTAATTGGTCTTTTCCCGGCAGGCACAATACTTTGATACAGCGTTGATTATACATACTTGTCCACAAAAACTGACTTTGAAACATTGTTACATAATAGTTGTAATTGTATATTGATGATTAAAGTTGGAACAACGTTGTTGGTTGGGAAATGAACACAATCCAATGGTCAAATCAACGTCAGAACCCCGTATGGATTACAAGTTGTCAAAAAGCACGTTGTTTCCATGTTGTGTCTGAGTTGCGCAACGTAAGTACCTAATTCAACAACTTCTCAATGTTGTTTCAACGTCTGGTGCCTGCTTGGTTTGTCTTAATGAAACTCCTGATTTTAATAGCTTTTGCATCATATTTGTCACATCGGGGTCGCATATTAGTGCGCGGACCGTTTTCCCAGGATGCAGACGGAACTCTGGAGGCAAGGTACAGGTAAGACAATGATTTATTTACCATAAATCAGTCAATATAGCGGCATAGCTCGGTTGGTAGAGCGGCCGTGCCAGCAACTTGAGGGTTTCAGGTTCGATCCCTGCTTCCGCCATCCTAGTCACTGCCGTTGTGTCCTTGGGCAAGACACTTTAACCACCTGCTCCCAGTGCCACCCACACTGGTTTAAATGTAACTTAGAATAATGAATTATAATTCACTTCACTTCACTTCAAATCCCAAAATACAGGAAAATGCAAACAAACCCAAGAAAAGTGTGCCGATTGCACGGAAAGCTAAGAAAATAGCTTACAGGAAGACTTAGCATTGAATCAGGAATCAAATAGTATACCCACGTAACTTGTTGCATAGCACAAACAAGACAGCTAGACTGAGTGTGGCGAAAAGCAGGAATAATTAAAGCTGCAAGCAGCGATGGACGGGACTGACTTTGAGGGCTCATAAAATCCAAACCGGAGCAGGAATTAAAACGCTTTCATCAACTTTTAATCAGAAGGTTTCAATCTCTCTCCTATGCTAATTTGAAGCCGTCACGACAAACGCGCTCAGAGGAGATAATGTTTGAAAAAAGGTGACTGTTTTTACTCAACTTTTGTTTTGAAGGGGGAATTGAAAACTTCCTGTTGATTTTTGCTGGGGGTTGTCAGTTTATGAAATCTAGGTCTAAGTGAGACCCAGTGGCGTGCGGTGAGGTTCATGACTGGTGAGGCACACATATGAACCCTAAAGAGTATCTTATTCACCATTTGATTGGCATTAGTTAACGGGTGTTAACTAATGTTAACACTATGTTAACACATGTTAACACAATGTTAACACAACTAATATGTTAACAACGCAGTGACGTGCCTCAACTGGCTGCTACTCACCGCACCGTCTCTTCTCAGTATTTGAACGGCAAATGTGAAAATAAAAATAAAAATGATCTAAAACTGGTGAAGTTAAATGGAAATAACTAATATAATCACTGGATACGTATAAAAATTTAATAAAAAAAAAAAATATTTTTACTTTTTTTTTCTTTCCATGATGGCAGGTGAGGACATGCCATGCCTCCCCTGCCTCTAGTGACTGCACGCCACTGGTGAGACCTACATAGAGGTTTTTGTTTCATGTCTCTACGACATTCCTACTGGGAATTAGAGGCAGTTTTGTCTGTGTTTTCTTCCTAGGGGGCGCTAGAGCGCAATTTTGAGTTTTGGGGTTTGTTTTTTGATTAGATAGCAATTTTTCCCAGTCCTGATGTGTGTGTCCAATTTGGTGAGTTTTGGAGCATGTTAAATTACAGCTCAAAGAGGCGGCGGTATACTAATAAAACACTAGAAATTCAATAGGGTCCTCTGTCCCAAAGGGACTCTGTCCCTAAATAGCTCTCTGATTAGTGCCCGGGAGCAGGTGAGCGTCCCAAACACTAATCAAAGGTAGGTGAAAATAATCAGCCCCCATGGCAACTAAAACACAAACCCAGGGGTGCTCAAAACAGAACTAAGGGAGTCAAACTAAAATAAAACATGATCCGGGCAACGGATCATGACAATATTGTAACTTTCTGAAGTGTGCGAGTAAAACACACTCCAAAACAAATGACTCGCAACTGCGAATCAATTCCAATCAATCACTTATAGCAGCCGTTTGAAAGACTCGACTCGTTGGCGAACGTCACGTTGCTGCAAGGCAAAGATCTGCAACCTATTAAATACGAGTTCCAGAGGTGGATCGCGACCCACCAGTTGAGAATACATCTTAAATGCCAACTGTAAAATAGAGACCAATACTGATATGACGGATGTGGAGATTAGAGAGTAATCATACAATATATTGCACTGTATAACGGGTAGATTTAAGATGAATAGTTAGAAGGTCAAACGACAAGTTAACTATATATTGCTTTCAACATACTCCGTGCTTTCATAATTGACTCTTTTGAATAGATTGGATAAAAGGCCATACAGGGCTTTTCTATGGCTCAATGCCACCGTTCTGAAACTGTTAAAGAAATTATAGGATATAGTACTGTACCTCAAGATCCAAGAGGCCCACTGGGATCAGGCCTTAGACAGCCCACTTAATGTTAGGGAAAAGGCTAAACTCAAAAGGATAACAAATGGGACGACATAGGGAAGGATTTATGGGCGACTGAAACCTTACCCACCTCAATGAATAATGCCAGGGTAGAAAGTGACAAGGACGGCAAATGGAAATAGAAGACGACCGAGTTAGAATCTTTGAAACGGAGGCAGAAAGTGGGGGAGGGAAAATAACGCTGTACCTAAAACATCAAGAGGCCATCTTGCATCAACTATTAATTACAGTGGTACCTCGGCTTTCAAGTGTAATTGGTTCTGTGACAGCGTTTACCTCGGGGGTAGGGCTGTCTCTTACACTCCCTTTCTTCATTTCCCAAGGTTAAAATAACAAAGTTATGTTGACCTGTAGTACAATCGTAGTGGTCGATTTCTTTTGTGAAAAAGTGTGTGATTGCCATTGCTGATTAATGCCGTTTAATGCCCATCACAAATGTACTGTATTCATTTTTAGCCCCGCCCCCATGTGGAGCCGCTCCGCTAAAATAATGGTAATCACCTCCATTGCGGCATGTAAACTGCATTTTTTAGTATGTTGAGTATCACTATCAAGTACATTAACACTGGAGGACGAGGCTAAACATGTCGAACACAGAGAGCAGGCATCAATCAATCAATCAATCAATGTTTATTTATACAGCCCTAAATCTCAAGTGTCTCAAAGCGCTGCACAAGCCACAACGACATCCTCGGTTCAGATCCCACATCAGGGCAAGGAAAAACTCAACCCAGTGGGATGACAATGAGAAACTTTGGAGAGGACCGCAGATGTGGGTGACACCCCCACACCCCTCTAGGGCGACCGGTGCAATGGACGTCGAGTGGATCTAGCATAATATTGTGAAAGTCCAGTCCATAGTGGATCTAACATAATAGTGAGAGTCCAGTCCATAGTGGATCTAGCATAATATTGTGAAAGTCCAGTCCATAGTGGATCTAACATAATAGTGAGAGTCCAGTCCATAGTGGATCTAACATAATAGTGAGAGTCCAGTCCATAGTGGATCTAGCATAATATTGTGAAAGTCCAGTCCATAGTGGATCTAGCATAATAGTGAGAGTCCAGTCCATAGTGGATCTAACATAATAGTGAGACTCCAGTCCATAGTGGATCTAGCATAATATTGTGAAAGTCCAGTCCATAGTGGATCTAACATAATAGTGAGAGTCCAGTCCATAGTGGATCTAACATAATAGTGAGAGCCCAGTCCATAGTGGATCTAGCATAATATTGTGAAAGTCCAGTCCATAGTGGATCTAAAATAATAGTGAGAGTCCAGTCCATAGTGGATCTAACATAATAGTGAGAGTCCAGTCCATAGTGGATCTAGCATAATATTGTGAAAGTCCAGTCCATAGTGGATCTAACATAATAGTGGGAGTCCAGTCCATAGTGGGGCCAACAGGAGACCATCCCGAGCAGAAACAGGTCAGCAGCGCAGAGATGTCCCCAACCGATGCACAGGCGAGCGGTCCACCCCGGGTCCCGACTCTGGACAGGCATGCTAATAGCTTAACTAACCGCAAAGCTAGCTTTAACTTAAGCCACCTGAACAGTTTTTTCCCCTCGGCCATCAGGCACATGAACAATAACTCCTAACAGTAGCTCCTTTGAATTCCTTTCTAAGTCTATAACAAGATCTGATAGCTCAGTTACGGCTCTTGTTATTACCAAATCTGTGTTATGTGTTTTATGTTGCACGATTGCACCAAGAAAAATTCCTAGTTTGTGAACCCGTTCTCAAACAATGGCAATCAAAACTATTCTGATTCTGATTCCGATTTAAACAGCACCAACAAACAAGTGCTTGGTAAAGTTTAAGAAGTGTAGATGGAACCACGTAATCGTAGTAAACAAGCCGTTATTAACAGGAAGTTAACAAGTAGATAACACGTTTACAGAGAGGATAATACAACAACTGATGGTGTTGTATCGGTTGGTGTCGATACCAAGGGTAATATCAGTATTTGATTGATACTAAAGTGATGAGGTTACTATTTTTATTTTCACAAAATATATATATTTTTTGGTTTTGTTAATATTTGCAATCGCAGGGATTGAGTCTGTGGACTCAGGAGGACTTTAAGGGCAAAAACTAAAGTATTTAAATGAGTACCTAATAGTAGTTTTTGCTTTATTTAGCAATCGTGTACTATTGACTTTGTTTTGCTCTAACAATTGTACGTAATACAAGAGGATAAGGATCTAGTTTGAATATTGTGTTGATATTGTTCAACTGTAAATAGCATTCACCATAATTAGAGAAATTTACAGTTGATACTAGGGTTGTACGGTAAATGATAAATGATAAATGGGTTATACTTGTATTGTGCTTTTCTACCTTCAAGGTACTCAAACCGCTTTGACAGTATTTCCACATTCACCCATTCACACACACATTCACGCACTGATGGCGGGAGCTGCCATGCAAGGCGCTAACCAGCAGCCATCAGAGGCAAAGGGTGAAGTGTCTTGCCCAAGGACACAACGGACGTGACTAGGAAGGTAGAAGGTGGGGATTGAACCCCAGTAACCAGCAACACTCCGATTGCTGGCACAGCCACTCTACCAACTTCGCCACGCCGTCCGGTACACCGGTATTACTATAGTACTGCGATACTAATGAATCATATTCGGTACTCTAGTACCGGTCAACCCCGTCGTCGTCACGTCGTGACATTGCTGGTTTATGAGCAGACGAGAATGTTGCGCAGCGCACACACACAGAGTACTTACAAGCAGACACAGTGTGTAGACAGAAAAGGGAGAATGGATGCATTTTGGCTTAAAAAGTACTAACAATAAAGGTAAAGTTATAACACTGAAACACCCTCAGGAAGAATGCTTTAAGACATGGCTTGCTACTTCTAAATCACTAATCCTCGCTTCCATGGCGACAAATAAAGTAAGTTTCTTACAAGTATCATCCCTGCAGGACGAGGAATAGCTAAACATGCTTCACTACACACCGTAGCTCACCGGCGTCAAAATGTAAACAAACGCCATGGGTGGATATACACCTGACATCCACTGTAATGATACCAAGTACAAAAGCGTATCCAGTCGATACCACCATGTATACGTCAATATTTCTTAGCATTACAAAATAAAATGTATATTGTGTTTATAAACTCAGGAAACATGTCCCTGGACACATGAAGACTTTGCATGTGACCAATGTATGATCCTGTTACTACTTGGTATCGGATTGATACCTAAATTTGTGGTATCATCCAAAACTAATGTAAAATATCAAAGAAGAGAAGAATAAGTGATTATTACATTTTAACAGAAGTGTAGATAGAACATGTTAAAAGAGAAAGTAAGCAGATATTAACAGTAAATTAACACGTAGATTAATAATCCGTTTTTTACCACTTGTCCTTAATAATTCTGACAAAATAATAGAATGATAAATGACACAATATGTTACTGCATACATCAGCAGCTAAAATGTGTTGTTTACTTACTAATAAAAGAAAAGTTGTCTTGTATGTTCACTATTTTATTTAAGGACAAACTTGCAATAACAAACATATGTTTAATGTACCCTAATATTTGTTGTCAAAATAAAGCCAATAATGCATTTTTTTGTGGTCCGCTTTATTTAGAAAAGTACCAACAGTTATCGAAATACCTTTTGGTACCAATACCGGTACCAAAAAACTGGTATCGGGACAACACTAGTTGATACATATTGGTATCATCTCATCTCACTCATGGATGACGAGAATCAGTAGCATCGAACCCTGATCGGATCAATCCTAATCTCTGTTTATAAGATACTACTCCATGGAAATTCCCCCCTCTACCTCAAAGAACTACTCACCCCCAAATCCTCCACACGACACCTCCGCTCCGGACAGGCTAGCCTCCTCTAACCGCCGATGACAAAGCTACGAACAATGGGGAGACCGGGCTTTCTGCTCCGCCGCTCCCAGTCTGTGGAACGCTCTCCCTGACCACCTGAGGGCACCACAGACTGTGGATGTTTTTAAAAAAGGCTTTTTTTTTTAGATATATGCATACTAGTTCTAGCTATTAGGCTGTTTAGTTTTTATTTTTTTTATTTATATTATCTTTTTATTGTTATTTAATTTAAAATAAAAATAAAAAAAAAAAAAAAAAAATATATATATATATATATATATATATATATATATATATATATATATATATATATATATATATATATATATATATATATATATACTGGAGCACTTTTTTTACAAATAAAATATATTATTATTATTATTATTACTGTTATAGCTAGTAAAACACAATAGGTGTTGGTTGGATCGTACGCGGTTTTCTGCATCTTTTGAGGTGTACAATCCCATAAATATTTGGTCAGCTTTTCAACGTCATGGGAACATCAAGGCTGCATCTTTGCTGTCGTCAGTTCGGAGTTTGAATTATTCAGAGTACGCGGTCTGCCACCACATATGTCCTGTGTCTGAGCGTGTCTAATCATTTTGATGTAAAGCTGGATAGCAGGTGTTCACCTATCCCTTTGAAAATTCAGCGTGATACAAAGAAACAGTTTAGGACTGCTTTGTCTGAGCTTTTCATCATCTCCTAATTGGCCCATCTGCAGTCAAGACAGGCCGGCCTCGCTTGAGCAACTAGCCTCATTGGGTTGTAGCTCTCCCAATGTCCTCTGCGGTCTCCAAATGACCCTTTTGTTTGACATGTGACATGCTTCTAATTCTGTCCTCTGCGCCAAATATCTTCTCAGAACGGATCACTTTTTAGAGGACGATGGCATTTGTAGATTTTCAGTCGGCCAGCTTGATGAAAATGCTTTGAGAATGTTGCTCCGAATGCAAAATAGATCTGCCGTGACCAGAGATCTGACTAAAAATTGTCTTCACCTCAATCATGAATGAACAATTATCGCTGGAAACACCACTCACTCAGTAAAAAGATGGTATGGATCTTTTTTTATTATTATGCTATTACATGTAATTAAACTAAGGATAATTACCAGGGATGGGTCCTGAATTTGGTACTTTTATAAGTACCAACGGAAGTCCGACAATACTACCAGGTACCGATTCTCGTACAATTAAACAGTACCATATTTCGATACCTTTGTTGGACGTGACATCGGGTAACAAGAAGTCAAGAACTCAGAGCAGACTCTAGACTTGAGATAATGTGACAATTTCCATGCTCAAAAGTACAGTAAGGCTCAAATTTTCAAGATGCTAATTGGATTTACCATAGAAATGCTACCGATTAGCATTGGCGATACTGCATGACGATTTCACTACCTCCAAATTTCTTTAATCAGAACTACAACTAAGATGCACATTACAATCAAACATCTGGTGTATAATAGGTACAATACTTACAGTACAAACACTTTGTAGGGCACAACAAAAGAAGAGACCAGCGCATTCAGCACATAAATGAGGAACCACAGATCCCTTCCCCATTGACAACAATGCTAATTATGCAGACTTTGTGAGAGGTAATGATTACTTTGGGCAAATTATGAACCGGGACCTTATGTTTTAGAGCCTGAATACAAAGAGGATGAGCAAAACGTTTGAGAAGCCGAGCTCTAAACCGATGTAGCTTGATTGTGACACTATAGCATTAGCAACATTGCTAAGTGCTAAACATACACACTAACCATAATAAACCAAACACTTCCTGTAATATTCCCAGTCTTGACCGACAGGACGATCACATAATTCCGATTAGATGAAGAATCAATCGCAATCCTCACAAAGGGTTAAAAAATGCTGCTGCAGGAAAGCGTTCTTTTGTGTCTTTTTCACCGTCTCGGGGACGTGAAAGTGGACCAGCCTGTCAGTCCATGACCACATTTGTCTACTAGCAGATGAGAGATGCATTAATTATAATCTAGAAATTACTTTTAGCAAGTTTGAGACCAAGCACAACAATTGCAGCGTAAGCTAGCATTAGCTCACCGCTAGCAATATCAATGAGGATGTTGTTGTGGCTTGTGCAGCCCTTTGAGACACTTGTGATAAAGGACTGTGTAAATAAACTTTGATTGATTGATTGACTGACATTCAATGATATTAATTCCTGGCTTAGGCAACACATTGTAGTCTATACACTGCCGCCATCTAATATCTTGGAATTTCATTGCATGCAAAGTCTGGAGACTCAGACATGTGAGAAAATAAGATAACAACCGAACAGCACAGCTCAGTGTTACAGTAAATGTTACCTGTATTCATGTATTTGTATTTCATTGTAAACATTTATTAAAGTGGACCAATTATGAATTCCGTCTTTTCTGACTTGTTGTCAGAATGTTGGATACTCGTGTTAAACAATGCCAAAGCGTCAAATCATGAGGTTCATGCATTTTGGCATGAGTTTGCTAGTTTTGGATGCCTTATTTCGCCAGGTTTTGCAGTCTGGCTACGTTCGTTGTGACGTTATCGCAAGTTGGACGTCCTTACAGTATTTAGACATTAAAGTCAAGATATCAGCCCTCTGCTTCGGGCTATGAGGAAAAACAAAAAAGTTATGGTGAAGTATTATTTTCATCTAATCTTGACGTGCATAATAACACCGTTGAGCGACATTCGTTGACATAAAGGCTGCCTAGAACAGTTTATTGTCTGGAAAAATGACTTTAGTATACTTTCTAAAAAAATGATACTTTTGAAGTGGTTTCATTTGCAATCTGAGAACGCCTCCAGGATCGAACGTCTTGCAGACAGGTTATAAAAGTGACCAGAGTCAAATGAACACCAAAGCATATCCAATACATATTTTCTATACCAGTGATTCTCAAACTGTGGTATCCGGGCTCCATCTAGTGGTACGTCAAATAACCACTTGATTAAAGTACAGTGTTTTATGTTCTTATATTCATGCACATTGTTACTGTTGAAACTGTGTGTAATGTTACAGTGGCCCAAAAAAATGTAATATACTTGTTAAAGGCCTACTGAAATGAGATTTTCATATTTAAACGGGGATAGCAGATCCATTCTATGTGTCATACTTGATCATTTCGCGATATTGCCATATTTTTGCTGAAAGAATTTAGTAGGGAACATCGACGATAAAGTTCGCAACTTTTGGTCGCTGATAAAAAAAGCCTTGCCTGTACCGGAAGTAGCGTGACGTCACAGGTTGAAGAGCTCCTCACATCTGCACATTGTTTACACCAGCAGCGAGAGCGATTTGGACCGAGAAAGCGACGATTACCCCATGAATTTGAGCGAGGATGAAAGATTCGTGGATGAGCAACGTGAGAGTGAAGGACTAGTATGCAGTGCAGGACATGTATACGTAATTATATTATGTTATTAGATATTTTGTCATCCACCTTAAAGGAGAACTGTGCTTTTTGGGGGGAATTTTGCCCATCATCCGCAATCCTTATGTGAGAAAAGAACACACACTCTTTCCTTTTCTGTCTGTATACTAAGTAGTGAAAAATTGATAGTACGAGGCGGCGGACAGTGCAGGTATGAGAATACGATCTATTAAAGGCCTACTGAAATGAAATGTTTTTATTTAAACGGGGATAGCAGATCCATTCTATGTGTCATACTTGATCATTTCGCGATATTGCCATATTTTTGCTGAAAGGATTTAGTAGAGAACAATGACGATAAAGTTCGCAACTTTTGGTCGCTGATAAAAAAAGCCTGCCTGTACCGGAAGTAGCGTGACGTCACCGGAGGAAGGACTCCTCACTTTTTCCCATTGTTTGCAATGCAGCGAGAGAGATTCGGACCGAGAAAGCGAAAATTACCCCATTCATTTGAGCGAGGATGAAAGATTTGTGGATGAGGAAAGTGAGACTGAAGGACTACAGTGCAGTGCAGGACGTATCTTTTTTCGTTCTGACCGTAACTTAGGTACAAGGGTTAATTGGATTCCACACTTTCTCCTTTTTCTATTGTGGATCACGGATTTGTATTTTAAACCACCTCGGATACTATATCCTCTTGAAAATGAGAGTCGAGAACGCGAAATGGACATTCACAGTGACTTTTATCTCCACGACAATACATCAGTGAAGCTCTTTAGCTACTGAGCTAACGTGATAGCATCGGGCTCAAATGCAGATAGAAACATAATAAATAATAAATAAATGGGTTATACTTGTATAGCGCTTTTCTACCTTCAAGGTACTCAAAGCGCTTTGACAATATTTCCACATTCACCCATTCACACACACATTCACACACTGATGGCGGGAGCTGCCATGCAAGGCGCTAACCAGCAGCCATCAGGAGCAAGGGTGAAGTGTCTTGCCCAAGGACACAATGGACGTGACTAGAATGGTAGAAGGTGGGGATTGAACCCCAGTAACCAGCAACCTTCCGATTGCTGGCACGGCCACTCTACCAACTTCAATAAACCACTGACTGGAAGGATGGACAGAAGATCAACAATACTATTAAACCGTGGACATGTAAATACACGGTTAATAATTTCCAGCTTGGCGAAGCTTAGAAATGCTGTTGCTAACGACGCCATTGAAGCTAACTTAGCTACGGGACCTCAGAGCTATGCTAAAAACATTAGCTCTCCACCTACGCCAGCCCTCATCTGCTCATCACGACCCGTGCTCACCCGCGTTCCAGCGATCGACGGCGCGACGAAGGACTTCACCCGATCATCGGTGCGGTCGGCGGCTAGCGTCGGATAGCGCGTCTGCTATCCAACTCAAAGTCCTCCTGGTTGTGTTGCTGTAGCCAGCCGCTAATACACCGATCCCACCTAAAGCTTTCTTCTTTGCAGTCTCCATTGTTCATTAAACAAATTGCTAAAAATTCACCAACACAGATGTCCAGAATAACTGTGGAATTTTGCGATGAAAACAGAAGACTTAAGCTGGCCACCGTGCTATTCCAAAATGTCTGCTTCAACCCGTGACGTCACGCGCAAACGTCATCATACCGAGACGTTTTCAGCCGGATATTTCCCGGGAAATTTAAAATTGCACTTTATAAGTTAACCCGGCTGTATTGGCATGTGTTGCAATGTTAAGATTTCATCATTGATATATAAACTATCAGACTGCGTGGTCGGTAGTAGTGGCTTTCAGTAGGCCTTTAATAGAGCTGCATCCTTTTTTTTAATGAATTCTTAGACCTACTATGCTACTGTGTTTACGGGGCGCCTTGCGGCGACCCACCAGCGTTCTTGTTCTGTAACCCTGTACACTGTTTGTCTATTCTTGAACGGGTTTGTGCTGAAAACACCATGTTGTTGTACTTGTGCAATGACAATAAAGACCATACCATACCATACCATTATGGTGGTACTTGGAGAGCCAATAGTTTTCTTAGGTGGTACTTTGTAAAAAAATAATAAAAAAAAAAAAAATAGATTTTGAGAACCACTGAGTTAGACCACAAAAAGTACATTAAAATCACTAAAGGTCCTCTTTAACAAATTTGAACGAACACAAAAGTACCAAAAATTAGTATTGATTCTCAGCTACCAGGAGTTGGCATTTTACCCATGAAAATGTAAGAGGCACCCATCCTTAATAATTAGAAGAATGATTGAAAATAATGCCAGCTAATGTATATATGGATCCCATAATCATCTCTGATCTGTGCTTGATAAAATTGGCAAACATTGTAAATATATTTGCGCATGTATTCTTGGGGAGTTGGACTTTGAAATACGCTCCCCTTTAACAACTTTCCTGTGAGCTCTTTCTTCGCTTCATCGGAATGGGCAACAGACAAACTTTTCCCTGTCAAGAAATCTCTTAGATGTGGAGCTTTGATTTGTTCTGTTTTATCAAGCACCAAGGAGACTGACCTTGAAGTAAAAATAAACCTCCAGGGACGGTGGAGTCTGTAAATCCTTGTTGCTGGCCAGTCATTTTCCAGTTTGGCATCCAGTTTGTTTGTTTTATTCACATCTCCATCCGTTTTGTCACATCTTTGGAGGCTTTCTGGGTTCGGGGGCCTCTCAATTTACTGTAATCAATATCAAAGACTGGTCTTTTTTTTCCGGTGGAAATCCAAAAATCTGTCTGCCTCTTTAGTTCTCGGCCTCACTCAAATGTGGAGTTTCAGCGTGGTCGCCAGTTGTCCTAATTGCCTCATTCACTAAAATCCTCTACCTTTTCTCTGACGGTTCAGACGAAGGTCCGATACAAGATGGACTCCACCATTACTTATCTGCTTCCACTGTTGTGCTCGTGGTCTGTCGCATCGACTGTGCGATTCAATATCCAATTTCACAATTCCCAATAAAAACCCTGTGCATTCACCGCACTAATTGCCCATTTAAGTAGTTGAAGCAGTTCTATGGAGCCAAATTGTTTTTGACTTGCATACATTTGAACTTGTTTTTTGTAGGGTTGGGTACTTTTTACATTTGAACCGACACCGAACATCAAACAAAGAACTGATAATGATAACTCTGCTGTCCAGTTATCTTTTCTTACTCTTCGGAGTCTCATTTGCAAGTATTATACAATAGACTTTTCATGCAGTTGCAATTCCAAGACGTTCGATGGCAGTAGAGTATAAACTCCTGCATGGTACCATCAGTATTCAGGCATGTGATTTTTCCGTCTATGGTCGGAAATTCGTCTTTTTTTATCTCTGTAAAAATATAAATAAATACTTTACGTTTTTTTTATATTGTTTTTTCCGAACCTTGATCTCTTGGCCTGCTCAGTGGCCTTGTGGTTAGAGTGTCCGGCCTGAGATGGGTCGGTTGTTAGTTCAAACCCCGGCCGAGTCATACCAAAGACTATAAAAATGGGACCCATTACCTCCCTGCTTGGCACTCAGCATCAATGGTTGGGATTGGAGGTTAAAGGCCTACTGAAAGCCACTACTACCGACCACGCAGTCTGATAGTTTATATATCAATGATGAAATCTTAACATTGCAACACATGCCAATACGGCCGGGTTAACTTATAAAGTGCAATTTTAAATTTCCCGCTAAACTTCCGGTTGAAAACGTCTTTGTATGATGATGTATGCAAGTGACGTCACGAGTTAAACGGAAGTTTTGGTACACCTTTGAATCCAATACAAAAAAGCTCTGTTTTCATCTCAAAATTCCACAGTATTCTGGACATCTGTGTTGGTGAATCTTTTGCAATTTGTTTAGTGAACAATGAAGACTGCAAAGAAGAAAGTTGTAGGTGGGATCGGTGTATTAGCGGCTGGCTGTAGCAACACAACCAGGAGGACTTTGACTTGGATAGCAGACGCGCTAGCCGACGCTAGCCGACGCTAGCCGACGCTAGCCGACGCTAGCCGACGCTAGCCGACGCTAGCCGCCGACCGCACGGATGATCGGGTGAAGTCCTTCGTTCTTCCGTCGATCGCTGGAACGCAGGTGAGCACAGGTGTTGATGAGCAGATGAGGGCTGGCTGGCGTAGGTGGAGCGCTAATGTTTTTATCATAGCTCTGTGAGGTCCCGTTGCTAAGTTAGCTTCAATGGCGTCGTTAGCAACAGCATTTTTAAGCTTCGCCAAGCTGGAAAGCATTAACCATGTAGTTACATGTCCATGGTTTAATAGTATTGTTGATTTTCTGTCTATCCTTCCAGTCAGGGGTTTATTTATTTTGTTTCTATCTGCATTTGAGCCCAATGCTATCACGTTAGCTCCGTAGCTGAAGTGTTTCGCTGATGTATTGTCGTGGAGATAAAAGTCACTGTGAATGTCCATTTCGCGTTCTCGACTCTCATTTTCAAGAGGATATAGTATCCGAGGTGGTTTAAAATACAAATCCGTGATCCACAATAGAAAAAGGAGAAAGTGTGGAATCCAATGAACCCTTGTACCTAAGTTACGGTCAGAGTGAAAAAGGATACGTCCTGCACTGCACTGTAGTCCTTCACTCTCACTTTCCTCATCCACGAATATTTCATCCTCGCTCAAATTAATGGGGTAATCGTCGCTTTCTCGGTCCGAATCTCTCTCGCTGCTGGTGTAAACAATAGGGAAATGTGAGCAGCACTCCAGCTTGTGACGTCACGCTACTTCCGGTAGCGGCAAGGCTTTTTTTTATCAGCGACCAAAAGTTGCGAACTTTATCATCGTTGTTTTCTACTAAATCCTTTCAGCAAAAATATGGCAATATCGCGAAATGATCAAGTATGACACATAGAATGGATCTGCTATCCCCGTTTAGATAAAAACATTTCATTTCAGTAGGCCTTTAAGCCACCAAAATGATTCCCGTGCGCGGCCACCGCTGCTGCTCACTGCTCCCCTCACTTCCCAGGGGATGGAACAAGGGGATGGGTCAAATGCAGAGGGTAATTTCACCACACCAAGTGTGTGTGTGACAATCATTGGTACTTTAACTTAACAGAAATTCTTTAAAACTTGATCCTATTGTAAATTCTAAAAATGGATACAACATTTAACATTTTAAGGGACTTTGGGATATGGATGTCTGGGGGGGGGCAAAAAAGTGCAGAAGAATTTCAAGGAACTGAACCATTTGAGCAAGACTATTGGGTATTCATAACTGGTTGTCGTAGCTATGGAGTGGTTTACTTGCTAAATAGGTTGCATTAAGGAATCGATTGATTGATTGAAACTTGTATTAGTAGATTGCACAGTACAGTACATATTCCGTACAATTGACCACTAAATGGTAACACCCGAATACGTTTTTCAACTTGTTTAAGTCGGGGTCCACGGAACATCTCATAGTTACATTTGTCAACCTGCAAAAAGCCAAATAGCCACAATGATGCCACCTTCCCACACATCCCTATGGTGGCAATAAGTGTTGCAGATCATGACCGAGCGATTTTGCACACACACAACCTCTCAGATTACCTCAGCCATAAAAGGTGTGATGGGCAAGCAGACTAACTACTTTTACTCCGGCCAAATCAGTCCTGAACAATCCTCCTGCACACCAGATGGATTGACAGTACAGAAAATGCAAATAATGAATAGGGAACATATTCTGCTTGTCTAGCAGAGTCTAACACCGTCTTGGGTGGATGATAAGGTAATGGCCAAGATTTTTTTTTTTTTTTTGGGGGGGGGCATGCAAATCAGAAACTAAAAGCCAATACATAATAAGCTTATCAGAAACCACACGTTCACCCCAAAGCTTGCTTCTCTTGCTTTAGTGAAACTTTCTTTGACATACTATGAATGTACATTTGACATATGTAATCCTCACTCAAATGTGCATGTTTTTTTCATTATTTAAGCACCGTTACCATTTTTAACGGACCGACTTTGTACTAGTTTGTGGTGTTCGGGTCTGTGGGACCCGTTTTCATTTTTTATTAAAAGAAAAATGATACAATTAATACATTTTTCAAACTGAGACTCACTGACTTTGGCTCATTTTCTGTGAAGAACATATAATAATAATAATAATAATAATACCTGGGATTTACACTACCGTTCAAAAGTTTGGGGTCACCCAAACAATTTTGTGGAATAGCCTTAATTTCTAAGAACAAGAATAGACTGTCGCGTTTCAGATGAAAGTTCTCTTTTTCTGGCCATTTTGAGCGTTTAATTGACCCCACAAATGTGATGCTCCAGAAACTCAATCTGCTCAAAGGAAGGTCAGTTTTATAGCTTCTGTAATGAGCTAAACTGTTTTCAGATGTGTGAACATGATTGCACAAGGGTTTTTTAATCATCAATTAGTCTTCTGAGCCAATGAGCAAACACATTGTACCATTAGAACACTGGAGTGATAGTTGCTGGAAATGGGCCTCTATACACCTATGTAGATATTGCACCAAAAAACAGACATTTGCAGCTAGAATAGTCATTTACCACATTAGCAATGTATAGAGTGTATTTCTTTAAAGTTAAGACTAGTTTAAAGTTATCTTCATTGAAAAATAAGGACATTTCAATGTGACCCCAAACTTTTGAATGGTAGTGTATATAGCACTTTTCTAAGTACCCAAAGTCGCTTTTACATGTAGAACCCATCATTCATTCACACCTGGTGGTGGTAAGCTACTTTCATAGCCACAGCTGCCCTGGGGTAGACTGACGGAAGCGTGGCTGCAATTTGCGCCAACGGCCCCTCCGACCACCAGAATACATGTTTAATGACCACACACCATACACCACCCCTTACACATTTCTATTACATATATGATGTCCGGGTCCACTGGACCCGGGGCTAATAGAAGTGTGGAAGTTGATTGTATGTGTACCACACACACACACACACACACACACACACACACACACACACACACACACACACACACACACACACACACACACACACACACACACACACACACAGCAGGCCTAGACAGGAGGAGGACAGAGTGTAGGTACACAGAACATCAGAGGGTCAAATGTGCGAGAAAATGAGAGCAGACAGTGTTGACAATGTTGCAACCTTGTGTGGGAACCGCAGGTGCAGAAACACAAAATAAGAATCCCTGTGGGATGCAGAAACTGGCAGATACATTTTCCGTGCAACGTTCATATTGTTGTTACTCAGCCAGCGTTTGTGGGTCTGATGGACCCGTTGCATTTTGAGGCTTTTAATGTCTCACAATCAAACACTTTTATGTTAAAATACTGAACAGATGTTTATTGGGATAAGGTAAACATCTGTTCAGTATTTTAACATCCAGCCTACCCGAGGACATGAAAGTAATTAGAACACAGTTGAAAGGTCGCGGCGCTACTGAACTCAGCATGGGCCTGAAATTTGACTGATGCCAGATCAAACCTCTTAGCATTCATATCAAAGAAGTGTAACAGCCTGAGCATGTCATGACTAAAGTATATAGTTTACATTTTTAATAGTTACTAAGTACCAAATGGGTGCTTTGATAACGGTGCCTAGCCCTTGTGTAATGTTCATATTGTTGTTACTCAGCCAGCGTTTGTGGGTCTGATGGACCCGTTGCATTTTGTGGCTTTTAATGCCTCACAATCAAACACTTTTATGTTAAAATACTGAACAGATGTTTACCTTATCCCAATAAACATCTGTTCAGTATTTTAACATAAAAGTGTTTGATTGTGAGGCATTAAAAGCCACAAAATGCAACGGGTCCATCAGACCCACAAACGCTGGCTGAGTAACACCGTTATCAAAGGCACCGTTATCAAAGCACCCATTTGGTACTTAGTAACTATTAAAAATGTAAACTATATACTTTAGTCATGACATGCTCAGGCTGTTACACTTGTTTGATATGAATGCTAAGAGGTTTGATCTGGCATCAGTCAAATTTCAGGCCCATGCTGAGTTCAGTAGCGCCGCGACCTTTCAACTGTGTTCTAATTACTTTCATGTCCTCGGGTAGGCTGGAACCACAAAACAACCCGTCGTCCTTTTATGAACTAACCACTGGGACATTGTCCCGGTCGCCCATCACCTCGGATCTTGGCTGCCCCCAGTGATCCCCTCCTGCTGCTCGCCCACTATAAGTACCAAGCATGCAACACCATACTCCATTCTGCTCAGGCATCTGGCTCTTTTCACATGTCACCCGTGTTGGCTCCAACACGGGGGCCCCTATACCCAGCTTCCATGTTGGAGGTTAGCGTCTCGGGTGTGTTGGGGTCATCCGCCAAGACATGTCAGACCCCATCAGCTCAGCATGGGCGTCTATAAAAAAGGCGGCCGACATCTTCAGGCTTTGGAAGATTCAAGCTGGGATTTCTGCCCAGTAAAAAGCTCCTGAACGCTCCACTGCACATACTGTATTTCCGATATGGCTAGAGAAGCAGACGAATGCGTTTTTTCGAGGTAAATTGGCTGACATTGATGTTTGAAGCGATGAGATGGGATGAAATTCATAAGCTTTGGTGTTTACCGGTGAATGATAAGCATAAAATCGCTTGATCTTGCGTAGCATCGAGCTGTTTATGCAGGATTTATATCGTTATGCATCGTTCCACACAATGATTACAGCATCCGATCCTGACACATATTATAATATAACAACCTTTTTTTGCTTTGCGAGAATACAAGAGGCCGTGCACTATTTCTAAGTTTTTTTTTCTTTCTTTACCCCCCAACTGTCAAGATGCCGTGATCCGTGAAACTGTCAAGGATGGGTCCACGCCGAGGAGTCGCCGAGCGCCAAAACACACGGACTCTCCTCCGCAGAAGGTCAGATGGAGAAAATTGAGTGGAAAGATTCTTACATTTCATCAAATAAATAAAATTGGATTCCCCAAGCCTTCGCGAATGCTATAGACACCCCACACGGTATCATCAAAGGGCGGGGGAATGAAAGACAAGAGGAGAGAGAGAGAGCTCTGTACGAAAAGGGGGAGGGAAAAAAAAAAAAAAAGGCTCACAGCTGAGAAATGAAGATAAGGAGAGAAAAGGAAAGTAAAAAGACGTAGTTATCAATGCAGGCAAAGAGAGTGGAAATGATGGATTTAATAAAGTTATAATAGAACTGGCAGCAATGCGGAAAACTTGGATGTTTCAAGGGGGAACTGCACAATCATCTCTAATCCCTGTGTGAGACAAGAACACACTCGTCTTTCTCTTGTTGATGCGTTCTAAATCGTAAAAAACTGCGAGCAAGAAGCGGTTAACAACGCAGGTAGTGGAGATTGACCTATTCCACTTGTAAAGCCCTCTAAAAGAAAAAGTCAAACATTTTAAATACATGCTGTTAGTCAGTGGTTCTTAACCTGGGTTCGATCGAACCCTAGAGGTTCGGTGAGTCGGCCTCAGGGGTTCGGCAGAGCCTCCGCCACGTAGGTCAAGACACACCGGACTCGTCGTGTAAACACAAACTTCTCCCTGTCGGCGTATTATGGATACCCCCAAACAATGTTCCCTCTAATTTTCCATATGTGTGAGCAAACGCAAAAACTCCTTGAGCATTCGGTGGAGCACATGTGAGCGACGTCAGACTTGCAGCACACCTGTCCCAAACCTGACTAAATAACAAGTTAAATGTTTTATTATTATAATCAAATGAAAGCAGTAATTTCCATGAGATTATTTTCTAATATAAGTGTTTTGGCCCACTTACAATGACTTTACCATATTGTTTTTCATGAGCTGTGTACTAGTATGTCTGGGTGGGGGGTCCTACTTTGGAAATAATGTGTACCCGTTTCAGATATCGCATTTCGTTCCCACCAAAACATTCACATGTAGCACAATGAGATGTAAACATGGGATCATGTGTACATTCCTGTAACTTTCTGTTTGTAAAATATATCTTTATTAGTATTTATTTATTGTAATAACATCATTTTATGATTATGGTTCAGGTTCGGTGAATGCGGATATGAAACTGGTGGGGTTCGGTACCTCCAACAAGGTTAAGAACCACTTCTGTAAGTATTAGAGAAAGGAGTTTCTAGGCACTTCACGATGTCATGATCCATGGTCCGGATCATGTTTTGTTATGTTCTGTTAGTTTTGGACTCCATAGTTCCTGTTTCTGTGCACCCTTGTTTGTTATAGTTACCATGGTTACTTATAGTTTCCACCTGTCTCTGGTTAGTGTTCGCCCGCTCACCTGCTTCCCGAGCACTAATCAGAGGCATTATTTAAGCTTGCCTTTGCCAGTCAGTCAGCCTGGCGTCATTATTTGCTTCATGCAATCTGCTACGTAAGTTGCTTGTTTCATGCCAAAGTTACGTGATTATTTCTTGTCCATAGTCCATGCTAAATAGTAGCATTAGCTTCGAGTGCGACTTGTTTTCCGTTTTTTGTACTACTTTGATATTTTCAGGAATAAACCATGTTCCAACCTGCACGCCATGTCCGGAGTGGTCCGTCTGCATTTCGGGAGAAAGCTGCGAAAACCCCGTCGTGACACACAATTGGATTTGGTTCCGATTGTAGGGGTGATGATTCGATTCAGAATGGATTCTCGATTCAACAAGATTCTCGCAATATATTATTTGGTATACACACTACCGTTCAAAAGTTTGGGATCACATTGAAATGTCCTTATTTTTGAAGGAAAAGCACTGTACTTTTCAATGAAGATAACTTTAAACTTGTCTTAACTTTAAAGAAATACACTCTATACATTGCTAATGTGGTAAATGACTATTCTAGCTGCAAATGTCTGGTTTTTGGTGCAATATCTACATAGGTGTATAGAGGCCCATTTCCAGCAACTATCACTCCAGTGTTCTAATGGTACAATGTGTTTGCTCATTGGCTCAGAAGGCTAATTGATGATTAGAAAACCCTTGTGCAATCATGTTCACACATCTGAAAACAGTTTAGCTCGTTACTGAAGCTACAAAACTGACCTTCCTTTGAGCAGATTGAGTTTCTGGAGCATCACATTTGTGGGGTCAATTAAACGCTCAAAATGGCCAGAAAAAGAGAACTTTCATCTGAAACTCGACAGTCTTTTCTTGTTCTTAGAAATGAAGGCTATTCCACAAAATTTTTTGGGTGACCCCAAACTTTTGAACGGTAGTGTAACTCTACTAAAACCATTTCAGAACAGTTTACAATAGCTATTCTTGGCTGCTGATATACGACTTGTACGCGCAGTGTTGGCCTTAAAAACGTATCTTTTTTAATGTATGTTTTATATTTTATTTACTTAAATCACATAATGTTAAATCAATCTAAAAAAAGAAAATGGAGCAACTCCAACTCCAACCCAATCCCAGCTTTATAATACTTGGGACAGAAATGTACAAAGAAATTGAAAAAAACATGCAAAAATAACAAACTAAAACAAGGAAAACCTAAATTTAATAACAGCAACAGTATAACAAAAATAATAATATCAGTAATAGGTGTTTATTGTACTTCATCCAAAAATGTATGAAAATTAAAAAAAAATTGTAATTGATTCTCAAAAATCATGAATCTATTTAGAATCAGAATAAGTCAAAATCGTGATTTGGATGTGAATTTGTTTTTGAGCAACCCTACTAAGTATGTATGTAATGTACTGTAGTGACACATTCATGATAACATGTTATATTAACAGTATTTTGGTAGAGATGTCTGATAATATCGGGCTGCCGATATTATCGGCCGATAAATGCTTTTAAATGTAATATCGGAAATTATCGGTATCAGTTTCAAAAAATAAAATTTATGACTTTTTAAAACGCCGCTGCACGGAGTGGTACACGGACGTAGGGAGAAGTACAGAGCGCCAATAGATCTTAAAGGCACTGCCTTTGCGTGCCGGCCCAATCACATAATATCTACGGCTTTTCACACACACAAGTGAATGCAAAGCATACTTGGTCAACAGCCATACAGGTCACACTGAGGGTGACCGTATAAACAACTTTAACACTGTTACAAATATGCGCCACAATGTGAACCCACACCAAACAAGAATGACAAACACATTTCGGGAGAACATCCGCACCGTAACACAACATAAACACAACAGAACAAATACCCAGAACCCCTTGCAGCACTAACTCTTCCGGGACGCTACAATATACACCCCCACAAAATACCACAACTTAATCTGTACATCAAGCAAGAATGGGAAAGAATTCCACCTGAAAAGCTTCAAAAATTGGTATCCTCAGTTCCCAAAAGTTTACTGAGTGTAGTTAAAAGGAAAGGCCATGTAACACAGTGGTAAAAATGCCCCTGTGCTAACTTTTTTGCAATGTGTTTCTGCCATTAAAGTCTAAGTTAATGATTATTTGCAAAAACAAAACAAAAAATGTTTCTCAGTTCGAACATTAAATATATTGTCTTTGCAGTCAATTCAATTAATTATAAGTTTAAAGGGATTTGCAAATCATTGTATTCTGTTTTTATTTACGATTTACACAACGTGCCAACTTCACTGGTTTTGTACATATACTGTATTTGTCAGCGCTTTGATCCCTCGTTTGAAGCTCAATAACAGAAATAGTAATGCAGCTGCTTTCCTGAACCCTTTTGTTTTCCTTTGTTGAGACAACTAATCTGATATTGGTGATTTGACTGCGGCAAAAAAGAATAATCCGCTTAATGAGGGGCACTGCCGAACAGAAAATTAAATAAAGAAAATTACTTATTATAAAGTGATGATGAAATGTTGCACACAAGCTTTGCATTGTGCTAAAGATCAACCTTCTTATTTCCTTCTGACTATCCGGACATTGAAGTAGACTTAATATATGCTAGAAAGAAAAAGAAGCCAGTGATAATTAATGTCCATTTTAAAAATACTAAAAATATTAGCGTTTTCCATTCCAATGTTCAAATGCGATTTTCCCAAGTCCTCCACAGTAAATTGTGCTATTTCTCACATGGGAAATGTTGAGCCATTGTTTGTTATGAGAAAGAAAGAAAGTCAATTGCACCTAATTAATCTGCGGCGCAGTTAATTACTCGACTTTTACACGCCTCCAAAGAAACGTGGTAAACACAGGGGAGCCGCTGAAATCGACTCGCTTACAGCACTATTCCTCTGGTAAAATCATAACGCATATCAAGGTTTTTCAACAGCTCCCCGAGTGTTTGGTTATTTCTTTATGAAATGAAACTATTAAGCGGTGATTGTTAGAGCAGAAGCGGCCATCTACTGCCGCCAAATATACACTGGCTGAAAGGAGACAGAACCTTTGGTTTCAATTGCAAAAGCAACCATTGCATAAAAAAAGTGAAACATCACTCCCAGATGGTGATGTTGTAAATATAATTTGTATGTGTTTATTATTGTATATTTTGAGTCTGTTCTTGGGCCATAATTAAAAAAACCCCACAAATGCTTCATCAGTAGATCACTTAAACCAGGGGTCCTCAAACTGTTTGGCTCGGGGGCCACATTGGGTTAAAAACATTTGGCCGGGGGCCCGGCTGTATATATATATATATATATATATATATATATATATATATATATATATATATATATATATATATATATATATATATACATACATATATATATATATATATATACTGTATATATATATATATATATATATATATATATATATATATATATATATATATATATATATATATATATATATATATATATATATATATATATATATATATATATACACACACACATATATGTATATATATATATATATATATATATATATATATATATATATATATATATATATATATATATATATATATATATATATATACAGCCCGGACCCCGGCTATATCATGATAAATATTAGTGACTCGCTCGATGGACAGTTGTGCGTTTGGTCCAGCTGGCCGAGGACCTTTTTTTCCAGTTGATTTTGGGTAAGCACTCCATTTATGCCAACATAGCTTGTCTCCAAGTCACGCCGAACTCACTCCTTCGACTTCCATCTGCTCCAACGTTTCAGCCCCTCTTTGTGCTTGCGTCGATAACAAGCAGTTCATCTTCCATACATTCACCTTCAAAAAGATAACGTTGTGAAATAGTCTTCTCTGTCTTCTAATACTAAGTCTACCATGATTAGAACACACACGTGTTTGTTTCCGGAAATAGGAACATACATTTGTGTGTTGCTATGGAAAAGGAACTAAGTACTGGTATTGCTTTAAATGACCAAGATACATTAAATATTGTACATATTAGGTAATGTTATTAATGTGTCTGTTACCACATCATTTATATATATTTGCAGCGTGTATATAAAACGCTGACGGTGGGTTTCGAAGTTGTTTTAGTGGGCTTTTAAGGCTACAACCGGTGACTCCCATTAGCCGCATCTTTCAAGAGTTTTTTTTTTAATCATCTTTAGAATCCTATCTCTCATGATTGTGAACGATTTAAAAAAAAAAGTGCAATTCCCATTTTTAAAAAAAGTTAAGATGCTAACTGTTAGCATGCTAACTATTAGCAGTGTAACAGTTAGCATGCATCGAGTATGACAATATATGACTCTGGCTAGCACGCTAATGTTAGCATGATACATTTTAAAACTAGCTTTATGCTAGCATGCGTGCTTGTAATTTGACTTTGACGAGGTAATGTTTGGAATCGGTTGACCAATGTTGGAAGTGTAAACAATTGGGGTAACACTTTAGTATGGGGAACATATTGACCATTAATTAGTTGCTTATTAACAGGTTAGGGTTAGGGTTGGGGTTGGGGTTAGGGTTACGATTAGACGGGTTAGGGTTAAGACTAACTATGACTCTTAGTTAATGGCTTACTGGTTGTATAATAAGGCCATGCAGAATAAGGCATTACTAAGTACTTAATAAGGCAAATTAGTAACATATTGGCTCTTAATTAGTCATTATTAAGTACTTATTAATGGCTTATTAAGTACTTATTAATGCCTCATCCTGCATGGCCTTATTATACAACCAGTAAGCCATTAACTAAGAGTCTTAGTTAGTCTTAACCCTAACCCGTACAACCCTAACCCGTCTAACCCCAACCCCAACTCTAAACCCAACCCTAACCCTAACCAACTAATTTTCTTTACGCCTAACTTTAACCCCAAACCTAACCCCTACCCCAACCCCAACACTAAATCCAACCCTAACCCCAACCCTAACCCTAACCAACTATTTTTCTTTATGTCTAACCCTAACTTTGACCTTAACCCTAACCCCAACCCCAACCCTAACCCTAACCAACTAATTTTCTTTATGCCTAACCTTAACCCCAAACCTAACCCCTACCCCAACCCCAACCCCAACACTAAATCCAACTCTAAACCCAACCCTAACCCTAACCAACTAATTTTCTTTATGCCTAACCTTAACCCCAAACCTAACCCCTACCCCAACACTAAATCCAACCCTAACCCTAACCCTAACCAACTATTTTTCTTTGTCTAACCCTAACCTTGACCCTAACCCTAACCCCAACCCCAACCCTAACCCTAACCAACTAATTTTCTTTATGCCTAACCTTAACCCCAAACCTAACCCCTACCCCAACCCCAACCCCAACACTAAATCCAACTCTAAACCCAACCCTAACCCTAACCAACTAATTTTCTTTATGCCTAACCTTAACCCCAAACCTAACCCCTACCCCAACCCCAACCCCAACACTAAATCCAACCCTAACCCCAACCCTAACCCTAACCAACTATTTTTCTTTATGTCTAACCCTAACCTTGACCCTAACCATAACCCCAACCCCAACCCTAACCCTAACCAACTAATTTTCTTTATGCCTAACCTTAACCCCAAACCCAACCCCTACCCCAACCCCAACCCCAACACTAAATCCAACTCTAAACCCAACCCTAACCCTAACCAACTAATTTTCTTTATGCCTAACCTTAACCCCAAACTTAACCCCTACCCCAACCCCAACACTAAATCCAACCCTAACCCCAACCCTAACCCTAACCAACTATTTTTCTTTATGTCTAACCCTAACCTTGACCCTAACCCCAACCCCAACCCTAACCCTAACCAACTAATTTTCTTTATGCCTAACCTTAACCCCAAACCTAACCCCTAACCCAACCAAACCCCAACACTTAATCCAACTCTAAACCTAACCCTAACCCTAACCAACTAATTTTCTTTATGCCTAACCTTAACCCCAAACCTAACCCCTACCCCAACCCCAACCCCAACACTAAATCCAACCCTAACCCCAACCCTAACCCTAACCAACTATTTTTCTTTATGTCTAACCCTAACCTTGACCCTAACCCTAACCCCAACCCCAACCCTAACCCTAACCTGTTAATAAGCAACTAATTAATGGTGAATATGTTCCCCATACTAAAGTGTTACCAAAATTGGCTATTCTTATTTGAATAGGAAAAACCGTAACCCTAACCCCAACCCCAACCCCAACCCCAACCCTAACCCTGTTCTTAACCTGTTAATAAGCAACTAATTAATGGTGAATATGTTCCCCATACTAAAGTGTTAGCAAAATTGTCTATTCTTATTTGAACAGGAAAAAATGTCCCGGGAAATGTGGAATTCTTGGGAATGTGGGAATCTTCCACGCATGTCATGAACGAGCCGAAAACATTTTGAAAGTGGAATTATTTTTAACCAGATAAAAAATGTGGGAGAAGAAGGCGGACACAAAATAGTGCGTAGCAGTAATTGGAATACTACTGTGTGTGAATGCATTCAATGCATAAAATGTGATTTACAGATATTGTTGCTCACATAAAGCAGAGATTTAGTCTCCCTGCATCACTATTAGCTGCTAAAAGCTCTCGGAGCTCCCCTGCCATGTATCATTAACACATAAAGTGCCAGCCCTACAGCTGCAAGCGAGCAAGCAGCCCCCGCCATGGCATCTAGGGAGGAGGCAGAAGAAGGGGGGAGTTTTAACACCTGCCTCGTAACTCGCCTTGGCTCTGATCCACGCTGGGGTCAGCTTGTCTGCTAATCTGCTAATATGCTGGATATAATTGCGATTGAATGGTCGGCAGCGTCGGGTATCCAGGGGAAGCAGTTGTTCTTCCCCAACGCCAATGTTGTGATAGCCAATCAGAGGTAATCACCGCCATCAGCCTAATGGAATTGGATGGCTTTTAATTCACACATCTGCCTGCCGCGCAGGTGCGAGCATCCTCGGCTTTCCGTGTAAAGTCTCTATTTCGCTTGTCGGGACCGCGTGGAGCAGGGGTTCTTAACCTTTTTGACCTCGGGGCCCAGCTTCATCGCTAAATAGGGCTCCCGGGGGCCCACTCAAACATTAACACTGAATTAGCAATTTTACATTTCAATTTTAATCGTATTCAATAATTATATCTAACAGGATAAACCTCGTCAAATGTTATGAATCCATGAAGTTCAAACCCCGGCCGAGTCATACCAAAGACTATAAAAATGGGACCCACTACCTCCCTGCTTGACACTCGGCCTTAAGGGTTGGAATTGGGGGTTGAATCCAGTGACGGAACGTAGTTCACTCTCGCAGTAAACATCCCGTCTTTGGCTTCCCTCCCGCGTACTTGCTCTCTCTCTGTGCCTTCCCTGTTCCCGTGTCTTATGTCCTTCGTGTTCCCCGTAGTGCTTCCCGTTTCTCGTGATCAAGCTGTGTGCCTCGACTTCCCTCTGGATTCCGGACTGCCTCCCTCGATCCTCGATCCTCGACTCCTGCTTGGACACGGACCTCGTTGTTTCTCTCCAGCCCCCGACCGCTTGCCTGCCCACGGACTGCCTTCTCGCCTTGCCCCTTCGGTCTGACGAAGGATTCATCCAACATGCACATACAACAAACTCTGGTAACATTTACATGGTTAATTCTACGCATCGTCTTGCACCTTTCACTTAGAGTAGCATACACATCCCACCTATTTTATCTTATTTGAACTGATTCCTGCCGTTGTGTCGTCTCCGTCCCCCGCCATACATAGGTTGTGAGTTCAAACCCCGGCCGAGTCATACCAAAGACTATAAAAATGGGACCCATTACTTCCCTGCTTGGCACTCAGCATCAAGGGTTGGAATTGGGGGTTAAATCACCAAAAATGAATCCCGGGCGCGGCCACCGCTGCTGCTCACTGCTCCCCTCACCTCCCAGGGGGGTGATCAAGGGTGATGGGTCAAATGCAGAGAATAATTTCGCCACACCCAGTGCGTGGGTGACAATCACGGGTACTTTAACTTTAACTTAACCAAGGGACTCATAAAAACAGCCGGAAAATACATTTTAAATACAATTACGCAGTGTTAAAATAAATAAATTCGAACTAAAATAATTACAAACTCAACTGTCAAAATGTACCAGGAAATAAAAAATACAGCGTAACCACGTTAATCGTAATTTTTGCGCTCAAACTTTTACTTCTTCCGTTTGTTAAATACTGTCATTACTGCCACACGTGGTGGAAAAGTGTATTACAACTGAGTTCGCCGCGGCCCATACAGACCACAGTGTTATGTAAGTACCAATGATTGTCACACACACACGAGGTGTGGCGAAATGATTCTCTGTATTTGACCCATCACCCTTGATCACCCCTTGGGAGGTGAGGGGAGCAGTGGGCAGCAGTCGGCAGCAGCGGTGGCCGCGCCCAGGAATAATTTTTGGTGATTTAACCCCCAATTCCAACTCTTGATGCTGAGTGCCAAACATCTTTGGTATGACTCGGCCGGGGTTTGAACTCGCAACCTATGTACGGCGGGGGACGGAGACGACACAACGGCAAGAATCAGTTTAATAGGTTTATTGACACTGATGAATAGGTGGGATGTGTATGCTACTCTAAGCGAAAGGTGCAAGACGATGCGTAGAATCAACCATGTAACCATGTGCGTGTTGGATGAATCCTTCGTCAGACTGAAGGGGCGAGGCGAGAAGGCAGTGTGGGCAGGCAAGCAGTCGGGGGTTGGAGAGAAGCAACGAGGTCCGTGTCCAAGCATTGGTCGAGGATGGAGGGAGGCAGTCCGGAATCCAGAGGGAAGTCGAGACACACAGCTCGATCACGGGAAACAGGGGAAGTACTACGGGGAACACAAAGGACATAAGACACGGGAACAGGGAAGGCACAGAGAGAGAGCAAGTACGCGGGAGGGAAGCCAGAGACGGGATGCTTACTGCGAGAGTAAACTACGTTCCGGCACTGGATCTTCGGGTCCGCTGATCTTTATGCAGTCTGCCCTCATCAGACCCAGGTGCGCAGATTGAAGATTGCCTGCAGCCTTGCAGGCGTGTGGCAGCGATGCGTGCAGGGCAAGCAGGTGCGTGTCCCGGCGCGCTTCTAGCGGAGGTGCCGGCATAGCTTGACACACAGTTGACAAACAGATATTTTTTGGTGGCCCTATAGGGGGCCACCAAGTGTGTATATAAAATGTTGATGGAGGCTTTTGTATGTCTTTTTGAGAGCTTTACAGGCGTAATAGAGCAACTTGAGTCCATTGTAAGCGTTTATTTATGAGTTAGAATGCATAATAAAATGAAAACACATGTTCTTGTCTTACATAAGGATTGTTAATGATAGACACAATTCCCCACAAAAAGTGCAGTTCCCCTTTAAATGAATAACGACAATTTATATCATTATTTACTTTCATATTCTGGCCAAAATATATTACTTTTTCTGGCTGTTTTTTTCATTTTTCAAAACAAAACCCAATTATTTAGATACTTTATACAGACATGTTCAAGATCAGTGATTCTCAAACCGGGCTACTTGTACCACCAGTGGTATGCAGGCTCTATCTAGTGGTACGCAAATCAATCACTTTATTAAACTACGGTGTTTTATTTTCCTATATTCAAACACAGTGCTACTGTTCAAACTGAGTGTGGACAAAAATATGACATATACTTTTTAAATAAAACCTCTGCCTTGTTTTTAATAAATACTTGGGCGTACTACGCTACTGTATTTTAATAATGGTCAGTATGGTGGAGAGAAAGTTTTTTTCCGAAGTGAACCACTGTTGCAGATACACTATACTGCCAAAAGTATTTGGCCACCCATCCAAATGATGAGAATCAGGTGTCCTAATCACTTGGCCTGTGCAACAAATCCAGTCGTGAAATTTCCTCGCTCCTAAATATTCCAAAGTCGACTTTATTATAAGAAAACTGAAGAGTTTGGGAACAACAGCAACTCAGCCACCAAGTGGTAGGCCACGTAAACTGACAGAGAGGGGTCAGCGGATGCTGAAGCGCATAGTGCAAAGACTTTCTGCACAGTCAGTTGCTACAGAGCTCCAAACTTCATGTGACTTTCCAATTAGCCCACGTACAGTACGCAGAGAGCGTCATGGAATGGGTTTCCATGGCCGAGCGGCAGCATCTAAGCCATACATCACCAAGTCCAATGCAAAACGTCGGATGCAGTGGTGTAAAGCATGTTGCCAGTGGACTCTAGAGCAGTGGAGACGCCTTCTCTGGAGTGATGAATCACGCTTTTCCATCTGGCAATCTGATGGACCAGTCTGGGTTTTGGACTGCATTGTGCCGAGTGTGAAATTTGGTGGAGGCGGAATTATGGTGTGGGGTTGGCTTTTCAGGAGTTGGGTCTGGCCCCTTAGTTCCAATGAAAGAAACTTAGAATGCTCCAGGATACCAAAACATGTTGGACATTTCATATGAACATTTCTTAAACAAGTTCATAATACTTTATGACAAACATTGTCCATGGATACAACTTAGTAATAAACAGAGAAAGAATAACCAACCATGGATGACAAAAGGATTAAAAAATGCTTGTAAGAAGAAGAATACACTATATAGAGAATTTATAGCACAAAGAACTATAGAGGCAGAAATTAAGTACAAAAAGTATAAAAACAAGTTAACAGAAATGCTACGATCATGTAGAAAAGAATATTACAGTGAATTATTGGACAGGAACAAAAATAATATGAGAGCAACATGGGGCATCCTCAATAGCATTATTAAAAATGGCACAAAGAGGGACTACCCTCAATACTTTTTAGACGGAAATAAAAACAATGACAACATAAAGGAAGTAGTTGAAAGCTTCAATAATTATTTTGTAAATATTGGACCAAAATTGGAAGAAAGGATTCCAGACCCAGTTCCAATTGAGGACTATAATGATACCATAGAGCGAAATCCCAACTCCATGTTCCTAAGTAATGTGACACAGGAGGAAATAGTTATAATCGTGAAAAAATGTAAATCCAAGACTTCAACTGATTGTAATGGAATTGATATGGATACGATAAAAAAGGTTATAGAAGAGATCTCAGGACCATTAATGTATATTAGTAACCTATCATTTCAAACAGGTACATTTCCAAACAAAATGAAAATAGCTAAAGTTGCACCAATTTATAAGACTGGATTACATATGGAGTTTATTGTGAAAAAATTGAGAACAGGAAGTGAATAAAAAAAGTTTCAGCAACTGTTATGTAAAGAAAAGGGGTAGGATTAAATAAGCTCTGCTTCTTCCTACTCCTTTTCGAACATGTTGAAAAGAGAAACTGGAAATGTGATGTATCATGTTGTATGCTTGCATGTTCGAAATAAACTCAAACTCAACTCAACTCAATTTCATGGGATGGCACTTCAAGTTCTTGTGTGGGTAAAGCCAGGTGGCCAATAACTTTTGGCAATATAGCGTATGTTAAACCACATCTTTAAAAAGAGTTAAAAAATATATGTGATACATTGTAATTTAGCACATGTAAACATACCAAGTGTGTGGGTTTAGGGTGGGATGGGGGTTATAATATATATATAATATATATAATATATATATATATATATATATATATATATATATATATATATATATATATATATATATATATATATATATATATATATATATATATATATATATATATATATAATATGTATATATATATAATATATATATATATATATATATATATATATATATATATATATATATATATATATATATATATATATATATATATATATATAATATGTATATATAGACTCCTAATGGGGGACCCATTAGGAGTCATGTGTATGGGGGGCCCGGATGCCCCTGCTGACGTTACACTGAATAAGATGTGTTGCAATCTGCTAAAGTGGCGTGAAAGTGTGTGTGTGTGAACCCACCCGCCCCACAGTCAGTCAACATCATGAATCACATGTTGGCCACAGCAAAGACAAGCAGTTTAAGAGCATCCTTCTCCCCGCTAGATGGGAGAGCATGTTGGTTTTGGGAGCTACAAAGAGAAGAACAATCATTTCAGCTCTCTCAGCGATGTGGTGTCATACTCCCTGCATATTCTTCTCTCACTTTTTTTTTTTCCTCCCGTACAGTTCTACCCAAAACCCACCCCGCCTTTCCCTGAACTTGTGCACTCTGCAACATGAAAGAGAGGCACATGCAGGCAGACACACAATAAGAAACAGGAGTTGATATTTAGTCAGAAGGCACTACTGTACAGCACAGGCTCGACAAATAGAGGATGAACATCACATCTGACACCACATGGACAAAGATAAGACCTTCTGGAGGAAAGTTCTGTGGTCGGATGAGACAAAAAATAAGCTGTTTGGCCACAATGCCCAGCAATATGTTTGGAGGAGAAAAGGTGAGGCCTTTAATCCCAGGAACACCATCCCTACCGTCAAGCATGGTGGTGGTAGTATTATGCTCCGGGCCTGTTTTGCTACCAATGGAACTGGTGCTTTACAGAGAAGAAATGGGACATTGAAATAGGAGGATTACCTCCAAATTCTTCAGGGCAAACTAAAATCATCAGCCCGGACGTTGGGTCTTGGGCGCAGTTGGGTGTTCCAACAGGACAATGACCCCAAACACACGTCAAAAGTGGTAAAAAAAAAAAAAAAAAGGCTAAATCAGGCTTGAATGAAGGTTTTAGAATGGCCTTCCCAAAGTCCTGAGTTAAACGTGTGGACAATGCTGAAGAAACAAGTCCATGTCAGGAAACCAACACATTTAGCTGAACTGCACCAATTTTGTCAAGAGGAGTGGTCAAAAATTGAAGCAGAAGCTTGTGGATGGCTACCAAAAGCGCCTTATTGCAGTGAAACTTGCCAAGGGACATGTAACCAAATATTAACATTGCTGTATGTATACTTTTGACCCAACAGATTTGGTCACATTTTCAGTAGACCCATAATAAATTCATAAAACAACCAGACTTCATGAACGTTTTTTTTTTTGTGACCAACAAGTATGTGCTCCAATCACTCTATCACAAAAAAATAAGTGTTGTAGAAATTATTGGAAACTCAAGACAGCCATGACATTATGTTCTTTACAAGTGTATGTAAACTTTTGATCGCGACTGTATATACGTTGTCAAATCAGTAGTTGCCCAGAAATATTCTGTAAATGTTTATTTACATACCTTATGTCACGGCCAGGGCGCATTCCATTCATCTTTGTGTCTCTCTCCGCTCCGGGCGTGCCTCCTCGCGCCTGCAGACAATCTGCAATATGCCCACCTGCCCATGATGAGCGAGCTGCCTTCATAAGCCGGCACAGCCTGCCATGCCGGGCCGGAATATAATCTTCTGTTGGCGTACAGTAAGCGATCATCGGTTGCTTGATGCAATCTTGCTCTCTTTTTGTTTTGCCCTCCGTGTTTCATTGTCGTGTCGTGTCGAACCTACTGCAGACCTCCGTTCCCGTGTTGACGTTGCTGTGTGTCTCGTCGTCGTTCCCCTGCTTCCCGGACTGCCTCTTCGATCTCGACCTCCCACTTGGACACGGATCTCTTGACGCCTCTCTCTAACCCCCGGATCATCTGCCTGCCCAACGGACTGTCTTCCTGCCTTGTCCCTCCTCTTGCCCAACACAACACTAGGTAACACACACTACAGATAATCACACACATAGCCACACACCACATTCACTTTTGGATCTAGTTCACACTCCATTTCCTTAGTTTATATTATTATTGTTTGATTATTATATATATATGGTGAATATATATATATATATATATATATATATATATATATATATATATATATATATATATATATATATATATATATATATATATATATATATATATATATATATATATATATATATATATATATAATAAATACATAGAGCTATACCATCCCCTGGTGTCTGTTGCTGTCATCTCCCTTAGTCAAACCATAACACCTTAAATGTTTCCAAACGGTGCCTGTAACACGGCAGTAAAACGGCTGATCAAACAAAACAGAGGTCATCGTCATGGACCCTCTAGCTGCGCTAAACAGACTCAATAACTCCATGGTGACGTTTTGGTGACTTTACTGAGGAATTTGCGAAACTGAAACAATACAAAAAGAATGCCCTTGTAAGTTAATAATACTAACACAAGACACTCGTAAACGTGTTTGCATTTCAGCTCATGCTAACAAAGATAGCACGTACAACTATGCACGTAAACACTCCTACAGACGTTACACGTGGGACGGTTTGGTAAGTATAAACCGTTTTAGTTATATTGTAAAACTTACAAACGTTGCTTGGAGTGATGAATGACGAATCCATACGAGTAGAAACGCTATGCACGGCTGGAAGACGACGACGGGGGAAAAAAAAGAAGCACCACCTGTAAATGCAAACTTGTCCATAAGATGGCGCAATAGCATGAACAATAAAACATTTTCGAGGTGTTTTTTTAAACTTTTTTTATCATGGCTGTCAAGTTCAAACACTGATGACATCTATTAAACAAGACAAGAAGCATATAATTAAACAGAGACAGACTTAAATTTGGCTCAATTTGAGGAGAAACGTCTGGTCTCTACTCTTGTACAGTGTCAGCACGCTCTGGCGAAAGATTGTACACATCCTCCTTTATTTGGACTTTCTCTGACCACGCTTCTAAGGGACGAGGTCGTAAACAGCCATTGCCTTTGATTACAACAGTTCAAAAGAAAAGGTCATAAAAGAGTTCATAAAACAGTTGAAAAAGGAGGTTCAAAAAGAGGTGTCTAGAACTTGGGCAGACCCTGCCTTCTCTCCGCTGTGTAGTCCTTGGGTTAAAAACAATATATTTCTGTTGATTACAATACATGAAAGAAACAGAAACACCTTCATGTTGCTTCCCCCCTTAAACAGTGGAGTTTTACAAGCCTTCTTCTTGGTAGGTTTCAAAGACAGCTTTTGGTCTTCTCGCTGGGAACTCATTTCCACTCAAAGTTTTTGTGATAACTTAGATCAGGGGTGTCAAACTCATTTTAGATCGGGGGCCACATGGAGAAAAATCTACTCCCAAGTGGGCCGGACTGATAAAATTACTTCACGATAACTTAAAAATAAAGACAACTTCATATTGTTTTCTTTGTTAAAAAATAGAAAAAGCGCATTCTGAAAATGTACAAATCATAATGTTGTTGGGGTTTTTTTTACACTTACATGTTACGGTTAATTTGTCGTTATTTATATTTTCCGAATATATTATGTGATAATGTTCATCAGTCAACTCATTGGTGTTCCTTCTCAATCTATCAAGATAAAAAAAAATTATATCAAAATCAAATTACAGGATGTTATTTATGTAGTTTGATAATTTTCCTCGACTGATGTACTAACATCATGTGGTTTATTTTGTACATATGTAGCATCATCTACAAAGATATAAAGAATTGCTATTGCGACATCCAGTGGACACATTTAGAACAGCTGTTACTTTCATTCAAAAATTTCAGGTTATTTTTTATACTTAGCAAACTCATCCCGCGGGCCGGATAAAACCTGTTTGCGGGCCTGATCCGGCCCTCGGGCCATACGTTTGACACCTCTGACTTAGATACAATTATTCTAACAGGCTATTTTCGGAGAAAAATACGTACATCTGCTGCACCGTTTTCTAAGCCGCGGGGTTCAATGTGTAAACATTTGAATTGATAATTTCCAATTAACCTAGATTGTATGGTTATGAACGTAGGTGAGTATCCATACTGAACACAGGGATGCAAACACAGATTAAACCCTGCATGTTACGAGGCAGGCGTCCTAAACACTTGAACATAAAACCTGGCATTGAAAGCATGTCGGTATTTTATATCCTTACAAACATTCACACATTACAGTTGGAGTGAGCATCTCCAGATGTGTCCGACACACACAAATATTTAAGTGTCGAGTCCCTTGTAAAGCTGTTAAACTCAGATTGCAGTACATGCTTGGATTTACACTCCAGGGTTGGAGTGACCTATTTTGTCTAACATGTAGCCAACTCTGCATTGAGATATCAGCATTAAAAAGGAACAAAATGCATGTTCGAATATATATAAATGAGACATATTTCGACTTGTTTTACAAATCACACAAATAGTGGATTTTGTTTGGTGTATTCATTTTGTTAGAGATTCACATTTCAGAAAAAAAAATAGCTTTGTCGTGCAAAAAAACACAAATGTTCATTGCAGAGGACGCTGGTTCTCGAATCAAACTGTATTTATAGCGCTCTTTTTTCATAAATAAAAGTGTTTACCTTAAAAGACATTTTAGCAATGGACCAAGGAGCCCCAAGTGCTCTCACTTGAAATAGCACTAAAATACAGTGCACTTAAAATAAGGTTATAGTATAAAAATGTTACAATTACTTAAAACACTGCAATAAGAAATGTAAACTTGATAAATATTAGATACATGTAAAGACAAAAGCTAATAAAATTATTTAAATTACATGTTTTGAATACATTCCGGTTAAACACTAAGAAAAAAAAACATACTTCAAATGCAATTTAAAAAATTAAAATGCCATGTTAAAATTGTAGGTATTTAAAAAATCATAATATTGTCTACATTCTGAGAAGGATATACAGTAGGTGGAAAATGTAGCAAAATCATTCAACATTTATTATGGTATGCTAGGAGGACACACAGGGCTGCACCAAGTTAATTTGGGGCCGTAAGCAGCATTTTATTTAGCGCCAACCCCATTAAAAAATATATATATATTCAGTCTTTTTTATTTTTGTGAAGTGTTTCATTTTTTTAATCAAACTTGAGTTTGAATAGATGCATAAAAAGATGCAAAGTGTTTTGCATTAAAAAAAACATTTTAGCGAGGGACAAAGGAGCCCATCAGAGCCCTGAGTGCTCTCGCTGAGGAAACGCTTGAAATAGCACTAAAATTAAATACACTTAAAATAGGGCAAGGATTGAATTACTTAATACACTGCAATAAGAAATGTAAAATTGATAAATATTGGATACAAATATGTATTGAATATATATTAAAAACACACTAAGTACAAATATATAATAAACAAATGTATTGTAATATATTCATTAAAATGTCAAGTTAATATTGTAGGTATTTTTTTTAAAAATATAGCATTCTCTATATATATTCTCTCCATATATACATTCTCAGAAGGATATAGGTGAAAACTGCAGCAACATCATTAAACATACATGATTGTATGCTAGGAAGATATACAGGGCTGCACCTAGTTAATTTGGGGCCATTGGCAACATTTTATTTAGAGCCACCCCCAATAAAAAAAAAACATTTGAGGTATTTTTATTAATGTGAAGTCGTTGAAAACATTTTTTTGTTTGTTTAAAATCAAACTTGAGTTTAAACAGATGCATGTTTTGAACTCAGTACAACTGTCTTATAAAACCAGCACTAACCTTGTGCACCACGGGGGTGCTGAGGGAAACTTGCCATATATATATATATATATATATATATATATATATATATGCTATATTTTTATTAGTCATAGACGCCCCTAAGTACATACACCAGGGGTTCCCAAACCTTTTGCCTCCAAGGGCCACAGTGAAAATGTGCTAATGGGCATTAAACCCAAATAGCCTACATGTAAATAACAATTTTAGTGCCTAAAATCAGTGCAAATAACACATATACAAAGGACCATTTTTTTCCCCACTTTTATTTTATTGGTGTGAAACTATTTTTTATAATAATTCAATCAAACTTGAATTTAATTTGATGCATTTTTTGGACTAAAACAATTTAATGGGGAATAAATTGTACAATAATAATTATTTGGGACAAAATCACTCCTTCCATCGATTGAACCCAACATGTCTGCCTTGCAAGACGAATGCAACCACACTGCACACCACGTAAGACGGTAGTGATGTGCAAAGAACATTGCCATTATATTTTTATCAGTGCCAAAGCAGGAAGGGGCTTGGAAAAACGTTGCGGTAACATTTCACATAAAGCGCAAAAATGGGGCCAGTCATTAAATGATTTACTATGCATCTTTAAAACACACAATTGACAAAAAATATTAACTACTGAGACGGTTTCTGCCTTTTCAAGTACACAACTCAAAACCAGTGAAGTTGGCACGTTGTGTAAATGGTAAATAAAAACAGAATACAATGATATGCAAATCTTTTTGAACCTATATTCAATTGAATAGACTGCAAAGACATGATACTTAATGTTCGAACCGGAAAACTTTGTTATTTTTTGCAAATTTTAGCTCGTTTGGAATTTTATGGCTGCAACATGTTTCAAAAAAGCTGGCACAAGTGGCAAAAAAGACTGAGAAAGTTGAGGCATGCTCATCAAACACTTATTTGGAACATCCCACAGGTGAAGAGGCTAATTTTAGCAACAACACCCAGAAACGCCACCGGCTTCGCTGGGCCTGAGCTCATCTAAGATGGACTGATACAAAGTGGAAAAGTGTTCTGTGGTCTGACGAGTCCACATTTCAAATTGTTTTTTGGAAACTGTGGACGTCGTGTCCTCCGGAACAAAGATAAAAAGAACCATCCGGATTGTTATAGGCGCAAAGTTTAAAGGCAAGCATCTGTGATGGTATGAGGGTGTATTAGTGCCCAAGACATGGGTAACTTACACATCTGTGAAGGCCCCATTAATGCTGAAAGGTACATACAGGTTTTGGAGCAACATATGTTGCCATCCAAGCAATGTTATCATGGACGCCCCTGCTTATTTCAGCAAGACAATGCCAAGCCACGTGTTACAACAGTGTGGCTTCATAGTAAAAGAGTGCGGGTACTAGACTGGCCTTCCTGAAGTCCAGACCTGTCTGCAATTGAAAATGTGTGGCGCATTATGAAGCCTAAAATACTACAACGGAGACCCCGGACTGTAAAAATGGCAAATAATTCCACCTGAAAAGCTTAAAAAAATTGGTCTCCTCAGTTCCCAAACGTTTACTGAGTGTAGTTAAAAGAAAAGGCCATTTAACACAGTGGTAAAAATGCCCCTGTGCCGACTTTTTTGCAATGTGTTTGACATAATCCGTGGCCCGGATCATGTTTTTGTTATTTTCTGTTAGTTTTGGACTCCCTCAGTTCCTGTTGTTGTGCACCCTTGAGTTTGTTTAGTTACCTCGGCTACTTATTATTTTCACCTGCCTCCGATTGGTGTTCGGGACGCTCACCTGTTCCCCCGAGCACTAATCAGAGGAATTATTTAATCCTGCCTTTGCCGGTCAGTCGGCCTGGCTTCTTTGTTGGCTTATGCTACAGTTACGTGAGTATTCCTTGTCTTTTTGCCTATGCTAAGTGTTAGCGTTTACTTCGAGTGCGATCGGCACATTTTTCCTCTGGCTTGTTTTCAGTTTTTGGTACTTGTTTTAGTCCTACAAATAAATCACATTCCTACCTGCACGTCCTGTCCGGAGTGGTCCGTTTGTATCCCGGGGGAACGAACCTCACAGCAAGCTGCGACCCCCCGCACGTAACAGTGTTTCTGCCATTAATTTGTAAGTTAATGATTATTTGCAAAAAAACAAAACGTTTCTAAGTTTGAACATTAAAGGCCTACTGAAACCCACTACTACCGACCACGCAGTCTGATATGCGCGTGACGTCAATGGTTGAAGCGGAAGTATTCGGACACCATTGTATCTCAATACAAACAGCTCTGTTTTCATCGCAAAATTCCACAGTATTCTGGACATCTGTGTTGGTGAATCTTTTGCAATTTGTTTAATGAACAATGAAAACTGCAAAGAAGAAAGCTGTAGGTGGGATCGGTGTATTAGCGGCTGGCTGCAGCAACACAACTAGGAGGACTTTGAGTTGGATAGCAGATGCGCTATCCGACGCTAGCTGCCGACCGCATCGATGATCGGGTGAAGTCCTTTGTTGCGCCGTCGATCGCTGGAACGCAGGTGAGCACGGGTGTTGATGAGCAGATGAGGGCTGGCTGTCGTAGGTGGATAGCTAATGTTTTTAGCATAGCTCTGTGAGGTCCCGTAGCTAAGTTAGCTTCAATGGCGTCATTGGCAACAGCATTGTTAAGCTTCGCCTGGCTGGAAAGCATTAACCGTGTAGTTACAGGTCCAGGGTTTAATAGTATTGTTGATCTTCTGTCTATCCTTCCAGTCAGGGGCTTATTTATTTTGTTTCTATCTGCTGTTAAGCCCGATGCTATCACGTTAGCTCCGTAGCTAAAGTGCTTCACCGATGTAATGTCGTGGAGATAAAAGTCACCGTGAATGTCCATTTCGCGTTCTCGACTCTCATTTTCAAGAGGATATAGTATCCGAGGTGGTTTGAAATACAAATCCGTGATCCACAATAGAAAAAGGAGAAAGTGTGGAATCCAATGAGCCCTTGTACCTAAGTTACGGTCAGAGTGAAAAAAGAAAGTCCTGCACTGCACTCTAGTCCTTCACTCTCACGTTCCTCATCCACGAATCTTTCATCCTCGCTCAAATTAATGGGGCAATCGTCGATTTCTCTGTCCGAATCGCTCTCGCTGCTGGTGTAAACAATGTGCAGATGTGAGGAGCCCTTCAACCTGTGACGTCACGCTACTTCCGGTACAGGCAAGGCTTTTTTTATCAGCGACCAAAAGTTGCGAACTTTATTGTCGATGTTCTCTACTAAATCCTTTCAGCAAAAATATGGCAATATCGCGAAATGATCAAGTATGACACATAAAATGGATCTGCTATCCCCGTTTAAATAAAACAATTTCATTTCAGTAGGCCGTTAAATATCTTGTCTTTGCAGTATATTCAATTGAATATAAGTTGAAAAGGATTTGCAAATCATTGTATTCTGTTTTTATTTACGAATTGCACAACGTGCCAACTTCACTGGTTTTGGGTTTTGTATATTAGGTCAAAGGTTCTGCTTTTGCTTTCCTTCAGCCAGTGCACTAAAAGTCAAATCGTGCATGATTTAAAGGTGGAAAGGGAAGCCATTCCGACGCGGCGTAAAGTCTGTCTCCTGTTTCATGGCCGTACAGTGCGTCTTCTATTCCAACTGACTACTGTACGAGATCCTTCAGACAGAGGCTCTCTCCGTGCTCATCCGTCTCACTTTTTTATATTTTCTCACAAAGTTGCATACGGCAGCAACAGTGGTAACACGAGTCCTTTTCTCTGGGAGGGCGAGAGGGTAATTTACACAGATAACACACGGCGACCTAGGCGCCCTGGCATCTTGCACGACTTGATTTACGGCCCAACTTACCGTTCGAAATTCACCGCAGCTTTTACACCAAAGGGCTCTTTTACTTCCACACGGCAAAGGACCGAGATTAAGTTTGCAGCTTTCACTACAATAAAAACAACTAATAAAACAGATGTACTCAGATGTGGGCAGTAAAGTGTATTTGTTTAGTATATAGAGCCTGTTGCCTCATTGGAGGCCACGGGGGCCAGTGGAGATTGTTTTAAAATGCCAATATATGTCAAATAATTCAATTGTTTGTTAATGACTTCATATCCAGAAGTGAGAATCGTGTTTTATTACACACCGAGTACTGCCCAGCAACTCAAGGAAAATGAAATTAAATCAACAATTTCAGTGAAATGAACCCACTCAAGTTATTACATTTGTAGTAGTGGATGAAAAACTGCCCCCGAGAGTTTTACTATTCCTCAAAAGAACGTTTCTCCATATTCCATTTGTTGATTAAATTCATCCCAAGACTTTTAGCCTTTCTTTAAAGGGGAACTACACTACTTTTGGAGTTTTGCTTATCATTCACAATCCTTATGAGAGTCAATAACACGCCTATTTTTTTAATTGTTATTATAGGATTCTAAAGATAAAAAAAAAAGATTCCAAAGATTTTAAAAAAAGTTTAATAATGGGAGACCCCTATGTCAGTGGTCCCCAACCACCGATTGGTACCGGGCTACACAAGAAAGAAAAAAAAATTATAATTAAAAAAAATATATAGATATACACTACCGTTCAAAAGTTTGGGGTCACATTAAAATGTCCTTATTTTTCAATGAAGATCACTTTAAACTAGTCTTAACTTTAAAGAAGTACACTCTATACATTGCTAATGTGGTAAATGACTATTCTAGCTGCAAATGTCTGGTTTTTGGTGCAATATCTACATAGGTGTATAGAGGCCCGTTTCCAGCAACTATCACTCCAGTGTTCTAATGGTACAATGTATTTGCTCATTGGCTCAGAAGGCTAATTGATGATTAGAAAACCCTTGTGCAATCACGTTCACACATCTGAAAACAGTTTAGCTCGTTACAGAAGCTACAAAACTGACCTTCCTTTGAGCAGATTGAGTTTCTGGAGCATCACATTTGTGGGGTCAACTAAACGCTCATAATGGACAGAAAAAGAGAACTTTCATCTGAAACGCGACAGTCTATTGTTGTTCTTAGAAATGAAGGATATTCCACAAAATTGTTTGGGTGACCCCAAACTTTTGAACGGTAGTGTATATATATACTTTTTTTAAAAATTTTATTAAATCAACATAAAAAACACAATATATATATTATATAGCAATATAGATCAATACAGTCTGCAGGGATACAGTCCGTAAGCACACATGATCGCATTTCTTAAAAAAACAAAACAAAAAAAAACTATGTTATACACTATATTGCCAAAAGTATTTGGCCACCCATCCAAATGATGAGAATCAGGTGTCCTAATCACTTGACCTAATCACTGTATAAAATCAAGCACTTAGGCCCTGAGACTGTTTCTACAAACATTTGGGAAAGAATGGGCCGCTCTCAGTGATTTCCAGCGTGGAACTGTCATAGGATGCCACCTGTGCGACAAAAATTCAGTCGTGAAATGTCCTAAAGTCGACTTTATTATAAGAAAAGTGAAGAGTTTGGGAACAACAGCAACTCAGCCACCAAGTGGTAGGCCACGTAAACTGACAGAGAGGGGTCAGCGCATGCTGAAGCGCATAGTGCAAAGACTTTCTGCACAGTCAGTTGCGTGTGACCTTCCAATTAGCCCACGTACAGTACGCAAGGAGCTTCATGGAATGGGTTTCCATGGCAGAGCAGCTGCATCTAAGCCATACATCACCAAGTCCAATGCAAAGCGTGGGATGCAGTGGTGTAAAGCATGTCGCCACTGGACTCTAGAGCAGTGGAGACGTGTTCTCTGGACTGATGAGTCACGCTTTTCCATCTGGCAATCTGATGGACAAGTCTGGGTTTGGGGGTTGCCAGGAGAACGCTACATTTTGAGCGATATTTCCCGCATCTACTTTATTTTAGCAATAAACAATATTTCAGTTGTTTTTATCCTTCTTTGTGGGGACATTGTTGATTGTCATGTCTGGACCCTGACTTCAGGCCCGGCCCTAACCAATCTGGCGCCCTAGGCAAGATTTTAGCTGGCGCCACCCCACATCGGCAGTGAAGTGTATATACTCACAAAAATCTAATAGCTTTGTCTTTGACCTTTTTTTTTACTTAAAGAAAGCAAATTAACAATCAGAATAGTTAACAAGATAAAAAAAAATATTGATAAATAAATGAATACAAAAAATAAAAAATGAATATATGAAATACAACATTTTTTACATACATAAACACAAAATAAAACGTGTCAACAAGTTGCATAACATAAATTAAAAATACAATATAAATAAGGCACTGCACAAAACAAGATATCAAACCAGTATGACTTTAACAACTATATTACAAAAAAAGGGCACCCTACAGAGTTCTCTATTTGTGCTTTTTAATATTGCATTAACTAGAATGACTTACAAATTACTGTACACCAGGGAGTACTGTAATTACCTAACGTTACATTATTATTTTCATAACAATTTAGCCCCCTCCACAATATTAACCCGACGTTAAAACAGAACAGCTATTTATTGATTAGCAATTGCCGAATCATGTAACATTAGCTTAATGCTAAAAAGCCAGGTTACTATCACATTCTGTAACAGACAAATAATGTCATGTAGGCTAACGTTACCTACCTGCTACCTCTGTCTTTTTCTCGTTTCTCCTCTTCTTTTCTCTTTTTTCTTCCCTGGGCACCTGACAGTTTTGGCCGTTTTGACATCTTGTGTTGATTTTTTGATGTGGTGACGTCCAAAAAGAGTCATGATACGGGAAGGGAGGGGGCGCACCGTGCCGGGGGAGGGGGGGCGTAATGTTGTAACAAATAATATTTCTATTAAATAGGCTTTACTTTGCATTTTAATTAACGTGGGATTATTTTATGTATTTAGAAATAATAGTACCAACTTTTTTTTTTTTTTCTCCAACATTTGTGGCACTGGCGTGGCGCCCCCTGATGGACGGCGCCCTTAGCATTTGTCTATACGGCCTATGCCACGGGCCGGCCCTGCCTGACTTAAACAAGTTGAAAAACGTATTCGGGTGTTACCATTTAGTAGTCAATTGTACGGAATATGTACTTCACTGTGCAATCTACTGATAAAAGTTTCAATCAATCAATCAATCATGTTCGGACGTACTTTGTGGACGCCGTCTTTGCTCCACACGCTGTAAGTCTTTGCTGTCATCCAGCATTCTGTTTCTGTTTACTTTGCAGCCAGTTCAGTTTTAGTTTCGTTTTGCATAGCCATCTACAAAGCAATTATCTACCGGCTGCCACCTACTGATATGGAAGAGTATTACACGGTTACTCTGCCGAGCTCTAGACGGCACCGACACTCAACAACAACACATCATTTGCAGACTATAATTACTGGTTTGCAAAAAATATTTTTAACCCAAATAGGTGAAATGAGATAATCTACCATGGCACACCAGACTGTATCTCACGGTACACAGTGGTTGAAAAACACTGTTGTAGAGGAAGGGCTCCGAGGTGAAAAAGGTTATGCCGTGCTTGGAATGCTTCCGGACTGCGTATTGGTGCATATGTACAGTATGCATTAGAGGGAGGAAATAGGAATTGTGTATGCATGTGTGAAAAACAGAGCGAAACAGCTGAAGGGCCTATCCAATCATTGCAGAAGTTAGCAGAAGAGGTATCGGCCCACTTACTTTCCGGGAAACGACAATCAGCTCCACCCACATCAACCTCCAGCAACCCCCACTGGCCCAAACCTCTTGTCACAGGTGAAGGAGTTGCGGAATAATTACCTCCGTAGCTCTAATGCACCCCGTCTCTCCCCCCGCCCCCAAGTCCTCGCTTGAAAGCATTTCAGACGTTCATTTCCATGCTCATTTCAGTTTTGGCCCGGGAGGAAACACCTGTCGTGATTCCCCAGCTTCTGTGTTTGTCCCTGTAACTTTGCCATTTCCCCACCTGATAGCGGCCTCACTTCAGAGGTAATTACACCTTAACGTTCGGTTTGATAGGTGGCGAAGACAGCTGAAAGGGAATGAGACAGCGGCGGCCAGGTGGAAGAGAGCCAAGTTGGGAGCCTTTTGTTTTCCCACTGATGTCACTTTCAAAGTCATTGGAGCACAACCGCCCGTGCACTTCCGTGTCTCGTTGAGTACGTGCTGCACTCGTTATGACGGCCTCTGCAGAATAACATTTAATTAGCCAGTGTTCCCAATAAATCTAATTGGACATCTCTCTCCTCGGTCCACTTTTTTTTTTTGTAGACACATTTAAATTTGTTCCTGGCTTGCAATTCCCCCTCATGCCTCCCAGGAACTGACAACCAAAATACATGTTTGCCTGCCCTTGTATCCATGGACCAAATACGAAAAATCCAGCAACCAGCCCGGAATGGTTAGAGTTCCCAGATGTGGTCTTGGTGAGGATGCATCAAGTGGTGACTTACGAGGGTTCACCAGTCATTCCAGTATGCATTAAGTTACATAGTCACTTCCACCAGTCTTCCCATCCTATGATTATCTGCTTGCCAAGTTTCAGAAACTGGTTCTTACATTTGGGGTTGTCCCACGCTCTACAAATTCACATCAGAAGTTGTCATGTTTAGAAGTTCACTGTAGCATTTCAGTAACCACAACTACGGATTGTACCTTTCACAACAGAACCGATACAGTACCAAAACCTAGTATCTGGGAATCGATACCGGTACAAATGTTTGGTATTTTTTTGTATGTTTAACTTGTCTTAAAAATTACACTACCGTTCAAAAGTTTGGGGTCACATTAAAATGTCCTTATTTTTCAATGAAGATAACTTTAAACTAGTCTTAACTTTAAAGAAATACACTCTATACATTGCTAATGTGGTAAATGACTATTCTAGCTGCAAATGTCTGGTTTTTGGTGCAATATCTACATAGGTGTATAGAGGCCCGTTTCCAGCAACTATCACTCCAGTGTTCTAATGGTACAATGTGTTTGCTCATTGGCTCAGAAGGCTAATTGATGATTAGAAAACCCTTGTGCAATCATGTTCACACATCTGAAAACAGTTTAGCTCGTTACAGAAGCTACAAAACTGACCTTCCTTTGAGCAGATTGAGTTTCTGGAGCATCACATTTGTGGGGTCAATTAAACTCTCATAATGGCCAGAAAAAGAGAACTTTCATCTGAAACGCGACAGTCTATTGTTGTTCTTAGAAATGAAGGATATTCCACAAAATTGTTTGGGTGACCCCAAACTTTTGAACGGTAGTGTACATTTACTGTATCAGGGCGCTGTGCTTGTTTTCTTGCACTTCTATGTCTCTTTAGCAAACACTGTACTGTACTGTGTTATATTGTAAGTCAAATGTGCCAGTCTTTTCTTTTGTTGAGTCCTAGGAAGTGTTTATACTGTAAGCAATGTACTTATTACACACCGGCCGCTTGAAAAAATTAGTGGTTTTTTTACGAGAAAACAAATGAAAGTAATATAATGTACAAACCCCGTTTCCATATGAGTTGGGAAATTGTGTTAGATGTAAATATAAACGGAATACAATGATTTGTAAATAATTTTCAACCCATATTCAGTTGAATATGCTACAAAGACAACATATTTGATGTTCAAACTAATAAACTTTTTTTTTTTGGCAAATAATCATTCACTTTATAATTTGATGCCAGCAACACGTGACAAAGAAGTTGGGAAAGGTGGCAATAAATACTGATAAAGTTGAGGAATGCTCATCAAACACTTATTTGGAACATCCCACAGGTGAACAAGCAAATTGGGAACAGGTGGGTGCCATGATTGGGTATAAAAGTAGATTCCATGAAATGCTCAGTCATTCACAAACAAGGATGGGGCGAGGGTCACCACTTTGTCAACAAATGCGTGAGTAAATTGTTGAACAGTTTAAGAAAAACCTTTCTCAACCAGCTATTGCAAGGATTTTAGGGATTTCACCATCTACGGTCCGTAATATCATCAAAAGGTTTAGAGAATCTGGAGAAATCACTGCACGTAAGCAGCTAAGCCCGTGACCTTCGATCCCTCAGGCTGTACTGCATCAACAAGCGACATCAGTGTGTAAAGGATATCACCACATGGGCTCAGGAACACTTCAGAAACCCACTGTCAGTAACTACAGTTGGTCGCTACATCTGTAAGTGCAAGTTAAAACTCTCCTATGCAAAGCGAAAACCGTTTATCAACAACACCCAGAAACGCCGTCGGCTTCGCTGGGCCTGAGCTCATCTAATATGGACTGATACAAAGTGGAAAAGTGTTCTGTGGTCTGACGAGTCCACATTTCAAATTGTTTTTGGAAACTGTGGACGTCATGTCCTCCGTACCAAAGAGGAAAAGAACCATCCGGATTGTCATAGGCGCAAAGTTGAAAAGCCAGCATCTGTGATGGTATGGGGGTGTATTAGTGACCAAGGCATGGGTAACTTACACATCTGTGAAGGCGCCATTAAAGCTGAAAGGTACATACAGGTTTTGGAGCAACATATGTTGCCATACAAGCAACGTTACCATGGACGCCCCTGCTTATTTCAGCAAGACAATGCCAAGCCACGTGTTACATCAATGTGGCTTCATAGTAAAAGAGTGCGGGTACTAGACTGGCCTGCCTGAAGTCCAGATCTGTCTCCCATTGAAAATGTGTGGCGCATCATGAAGCCTAAAATAGGACAAGGGAGACCCCCGGACTGTTGAACAACTTAAGCTGTACATCAAGCAAGAATGGGAAATAATTCCACCTGAGAAGCTTCAAAAATGTGTCTCCTCAGTTCCCAAACGTTTACTGAGTGTTGTTAAAAGGAAAGGCCATGTAACACAGTGGTGAACATGCCCTTTCCCAACTAATTTGGCACGTGTTGCAGCCATGAAATTCTAAGTTAATTATTATTTGCAAAAAAAAAAAAAAAGTTTATGAGTTTGAACATCAAATATGTTGTCTTTGTAGTGCATTCAATTGAATATGGGTTGAAAAGGATTTGCAAATCATTGTATTCCGTTTATATTTACATCTAACACAATTTCCCAACTCATATGGAGAAGGGGTTTGTATTTATGGATGTATATAGTGTAATATTGTGAAAGTCGCTTCCTAGCAGCTCCACTGTAGACACGGCACAAGAGCCAAGCGTGCAGGTTTAACAAAGTTTTAATGTTTGTCACAAGATTTTTCAAAACGTCTTTCCGCATGTCGTGACGTTGCCGTCCCTCCCAATCCTCTCTCTCGCTCTGCTCCCGATCGCTTACTGTTAAAGACAACAGATGATTAGATTAACACGTACCACCTGTGAAATCTGATCACCTGCCAGCTGTGTCTCGCCGTCAGCACATGCCCCGCCCCTGCCCGCTGGTCCTCGTCATCAGTACCATGGACAGCGGCGGTGACTTTTCCTCCTACAGGCAGCGCTGACTGCACCCGCCTCCACAAATATATTTGGGAGAGTTCTAATCTTTTTTACGGCTGTTAAGTGGAGAAGACAGCGTGGATATATGTGAGCTTTATTTTTCAACTCACATGTGAGCAAAAGTCCTTCAACAATCGCCATTTCTCCGAAAGCAAAATATATACTTATATATTACAAATAGCCCATTATTTGTGCACTACTGACAAGAGATGCACCAAAAATGTTGTCATCTTAAGTAGACTTTGCTCACCGAAACCGGATGTTGTGATAAAGGTTAAAATTTAAAGTTAAAGTACCAATGATTTTCACCCACACACTAGGTGTGGTGAAATGTGTCCTCTGCATTTGACCCATCCCCTTGTTCACCCCCTGGGAGGTGAGGGGAGCAGTCGGCAGCACTGGCCACGCCCGGGAATATTTTTTGGTGATTTAACCCCCAATTCCAACCCTTAATGCTGAGTGCCAAGCAGGGAGGTAACGGGTCCCATTTTTATAGTCTTTGGTATGACTCGGCCAGGGTTTGAACTCACAACCTACCGATCTCAGAGCGGACACTCTAACCACTGAGTAGGAATATTGAGTATGAAATATTCACTTCCTCTGGCGACTGCTTCGAATGACGTAGCTCGCCAAAAGCCGACGAAAAAAATCACATTCAGGTCGCATTGCGTTTAGACTGAAGTCACATTTAAAAAGATCGGATCCCAAACGGATTCAGGACTACCTCCTGACGTGGCCTGCATCTGATGCCAAAAGATCAGATTTGAAGCACTTTGGCGCATTTGGACTGGCCAAAAAAATCTAATCTGTGTCACTTGAGGACAAAACAATCCAATTTGGTGTCCAGTAGGATTGTACGGTATACCGGTATTAGTATAGTACCGCGATAGTAATGAATCATATTCGGTACTATACCGCCTCTGAAAAGTACCGGTCCACCCCCCACCCCGCCCCGTCGTCGTCCAGTCATGACATTGCTGATTTATGAGCAGACGAGCATGTTCGGCAGTGCACAATCACGGAGTACTTACAAACAGACACAGTGTGTAGACAGAAAAGGGAGAACGGACGCATTTTGGCTTATAAACTAACGATAAAGGTGAAGTTCTAACACTGAAATGCCCTCAGTAAGAGGTGCTTTAAGACATGGCTAGCTAGCTAGTGGCTAACGTCCATCTGCCATCGGCAGTGTTTTAGCTACTTCTAAATCACTAATCTTGGTCTCCATGGCGACAAATAACGTAAGTTTCTTACAAGTATCATCCCTGCAGGACGAGGAATAGCTAAACATGCTTCACTACACACCGTAGCTCACCGGCGTCAAAATATAAACAAACGCCATTGGTGGATCTACACCTAAAATCCACTGTAATGATACCAAGTACAAGAGCGTATCTAGTCGATACTATTATGATTATGTCGATATTTTTTGGCATCACAACATTTTATTTTGTTTAAAAATATAAATATATTATGTCTATAAACTCAGGAAATATGTCCCTGGACACATGAGGACTTTGAATATGACCAATGTATGATCCTGTAACGACTTGGTATCAGATTGATACCCAAATTTGTGTTATCATCCAAAACTAATGCAAAGTATCAAAGAACAGAAGAATAAGTGATTATTAGATTTTAACAGAAGTGTAGACAGAACATGTTGAAACAGAAAGTAAGCAGATATTAACAGTAAATGAACAAGTAGATTAATAGTTCATTTTCTACCACTTGTCCTTAATAATGTTGACACAATAATAGAATGATAAATGACACAATATGTTACTGCACATGTCAGCAGACTAATTAGGAGCCTTTGTTTGTTTACTTACTACTAAAAGACAAGTTGTCTTGTATGTTCACTATTTTATTTAAGGACAATCTTGCAATAATAAATATATGTTTAATGTACCCTAAGATTTTTATGTCAAAATAAAACCTGTGATGCAATTTTGTTGTGGTGCCCTTTTTTTTAGAAAAGTATCGAAAAGTACCGAAATAATTTTAGTACCAGTTCCAAAGTATTGGTATCGGGACAACACTAGTGTGCAGTGTAAAATGGGACTTATCTTGAGCATTACGTGACTCTTGCAACATTTTAGGCTCCTACAAGCTTTGGCCCTGTCCTCTGCTGTCATTCCATCATCCCCTTGGTCAGGGGACACCCCCAGCAAGGGGTCCCTATTTCGATGACAGACGAAAGGCCAAGTCAAGTTTCCCACTGATCCTGGAGGACAAAAGCCAGTCATAATAAGTCGGAGCTGATCCCTGGACCCCGGGCCCCGCCAACAAGGAAGACAAAGCACCGGGCTCTTCTCACAAAAGCGAGTTATTACAGCCGAGGGCCTCACATTGCTACAATGTCAATCAAACTGGCCAGTTAGAGGACTGTTTTTCTTCTCTTAATTTGAGGAAATCAAAAGGTATTTTCTCTTTCTCTCCCTGCCTACGGTTCAAGCAGCCCCCTTTTTACTTTCTCATTACTTCCACTTGCTCCGTCCTCTCCGGTTACAGACGGGTCTTTCATCTCCACGCCCAAGGAATGGAGTGATAGGATCAGGAGGAAAAGTGAAGAAAAGAGCTTTGTTGCCCTTTACCTTGCCTCTACAGTACGGCGTGGCCCTCTAAAACCCGTCCACGAAGGCTGCTAACAGTCGATATCAAGTAAGTGTAGGACATACACTATACTGCCAAAAGTATTTGGCCACCTGCCTTTACTCACATATGAACTTGCCATCCCATAGAACTGTCCAAAATGTTTTGGTATCCTGGAGTATTCAAAGATCCTTTCACTGGAACTAAGGGGCCAAGCCCAACTCCTGAAAAACAACCCCACACCATAATTCCACACTCTGCACAATGCAGTCCGAAATGTAGCGTTCTCCTGGCAACCTCCAAACCCAAACTTGTCCATCAGATTGCCAGATGGAAAAGCGTGACTCATCAGTCCAGAGAACGTATCTCCACTTCTCTAGAGTCCAGTGGCGATGTGCTTTACACCAGTGGTCCCCAACCTTTTTGTAGCTGCGGACCGGTCAACGCCTAAAAATTTGTCCCACGGACCGGAAGGGGGGTGGGGGGTGATTTTATTTTTTTTATTATTATTATTTTTTCATAAAGAAATACAATCATTTGTGCTTACGGACTGTATCCCTGCAGACTGTATTGATATATAATGTATATATTGTGTTTTTTATGTTGATTTAATTATTATTATTTTTTTTTTTAATTTCTTGTGCGGCGTGGTACCAATCGGTGGTTGGGGACCACTGCTTTACACCACTGCATCCTACGTTTTGCATTGGACTTGGTGATGTATGGCTTAGATGCAGCTTCTCGGCCATGAAAACCCATTCCATGAAGCTCTCTGCGCACTGTACGTGGGCTAATTGGAAGGTCACACGAAGTTTGGAGCTCTGTAGCAACTGACCGTGCAATTAAACTGACAGACCCCTGTCTGTCAGTATACGTGGTCCACCACTTGGTGGCTGAGTTGCTGTTGTTCCCAAACTCTTCACTTTTCTTGTAATAAAGTTGACTTTGGAATATTTAGGAGCGAGGAAATTTCACGACTGAATTTGTTGCTCAGGTAGCATCCTATGACAGTTCCACGCTGGAAATCACATTCTTTCACAAATGTTTGTAGAATGAGTCTCCATGCCTAAGTGCTCGATTTTATACACCGGGCCAAGTGATTAGGGCACCTGATTCTCATCATTTGGATGGGTGGCCAAATACTTTTGGCAATATAGTGTACATTTGTAAAAGTATGATTCCTTAATTTGTTGTGCAGAGTTGCAAAATTCCTCCCCATACAGCTCAGTGGTGCAAAACTTTGGAGAGACATGTTTTTTTTTTTACCAGCTGTCATTTTGCCTTTGCGATGGTACTGTTGAGCTCATACATTGGAGACACAATACTCCAGCTTAGACGAATCAACTGTGGCTTCTCCTCGTCTACTGGCGGATTTGAAAGACCAAAATCCTTAGTCGGCTTCCTAATGTTGGCCTTGGGTTTATGGGGTCTTGTTTACACTTAGCTCTGGCACCCCCCCCCTTCCCCCAGGTCCCAGTTATTCGGATTCTGTGGCCTTGCTATGAAGTACTAGGGTGAATAAAACATGACAAAAACTATGTTTAACTTTTAATTTGCCAATAAAGTTAAAGTCCCAATGATCGTCACACACACACTGGGTGTGGTGAAATGTGTTCTTTGTATTTGACCCATCCCCATATTCAGGGTTGACACTCTAACTACAAGGCCACAGAGCTGGTAAGATTGGGTGTATGGATCTAATTATTGATACTTTCGATGGATCGATACTAGCGTGATGGGATGGCAGCTCGTGGAAATGTGTTCGCTAATACTCAATGAAACGATTGAACGTGTGTCAGTGGCAATGTCGCTCTTTGTCCACAAATGGGGTATTGTAGGATTACATTATTGTCACTTCATTAAAGTGTTGTTCATTATACCCCCATAGTAGTACTACAACAGGTGGCTGTATTCAATCGGCTCAATCAGCCAGTGCAAACCTGCGTTCCGGGCCAGAAAGTAGCGACCTGTTCCCGTACAGTAAGCCGTCATTCAAGCTCTATTCTCACTCTTTGTGTTCCTTCCCCGTCGTGCTCATTGTGTCCCGTGTCGTGTCTTTCCAGCAGCATTCCTCCGTCCCCTGATTGCGAGCAGTGTGTCTCGTCTCCCTGTGTTCCCTTCTGGTTTCCTGGCTGCCACTTTTGGATCTCATTGTGTCCCGTGTCGTGTCTTTCCAGCAGCATTCCTCCGTCCCCTGATTGCGAGCTGTGTGTCTCGTCTCCCCGTGTCCCCCTCTGGTTTCCTGGCTGCCACTTTTGGATCTCGACCTCCCGCCTGGACACGGACCTTTGACGCCTCGCTCCTGCCCTTGACCTCACGCCTGCTCAAGGATCTACGAGCCTGCCTTGCCCTTCTTGGACTTCCGCCTCTCGCTCAACACTCCCGGTAACACTCATCGAATATTCGCTTCACATAATCGCACACCATACATTGTTTGGATTAATTAAACACTCCATTTCTTATTTATATATATTATATATACATATACAAATCTGTGCCGTCTTCTTCCCCTGTACACACGTAAGAAGTAGTAGTAATAGTAGTAGTAGTGAGTGTTTGTGGTGGCCTGTTGCTAGAATTATGATGCTAACTACGTTAAATCAAACTAATTGGTAACGATCTAATGAATCAAAGTAATCCTCAAATTAATTGTAACTACAAAAAATAATGTTGTTAATAACGTTGTTATTGTCATGATAATTAATGACTGGTTTGGCGTTGTTATTTCTGTGTTTGTTGCTGTGTCAGCTATCCTTCCTCTCTTGTTTTCTACTTTTTGTTGAAGCACTGATTCTACACACCTGCTCAAGCTTGTTGATTACTCACCTGCCCAGGAAGGCCAATTAGTTAGGGGTTATAGCCAGCGTTTGGCTGCACACAGATGCTGGTTCATTGTATCTTCTGTATGCTAAAGCAGTGGTCCCAAACCCGGTACCGGTCCGTGGATCGATTGGTACCGGGCCGCACAAGAAATTTAAAAAAAAATTAAAAAAAATAAAATTGTTTTATTTTATTTTATTTTTTTTATTAAATCAACATAAAAAACACAAGACACACTTACAATTAGTGCACCTACATTATATATCAATATAGATCAGTACAGTCTGCAGGGATACAGTCCGTAAGCACACATGATTGTATTTTTTTATGACAAAAAATAAAAAATAAAAAAATAAAATAAAATACCAACCGGTCCGTGGGACAAATTTTCAAGCGTTGACCGGCCCGTGGTTCCAAAAAGGTTGGGGACCACTGTGCTAAAGGGTTCCTGCTAGACCTGTGTTACTTTTTTTTTTATGTCTGGTACCGCCTCCTTGCACTTTTCCTACCTTCTTTGCATCCCAGGTTCCACGGCAACGCCTGCTACGCGCCATCGTTACAGTTATTATGTAACGGCATTATTCTTAACACGGGTGTTGTCTTGGTCACCAAACTAAAGGCAAATTGACAAAATTATTATGACATTTCAAGTCAAAGTATTGGCAATAGTAGCCCTATTTTTACTTGGTATTGGATTGATACCAAAAATCTTAGTATCGCTCAGCCCTATTTGACAAATCAAAGCCTTTATGAAATTATATTCAATGTTGTGGTATAGTTTTTGGCAATTTCCTATGTATAAGTTAGGTCTTTGCATTTCTTAGATTTGTATCGCTGTAATAACCTTTAGAATTAGAATGCTGCTATCACCTTTTGTCGCTGTAGTCCCACTGGCCCAGATACCCGTCTGCACCAGCATTGAAATCCGAGTTCAATGTAGGTTCCCAAGAGTCATAGCCTTTCCCAGGAGCGTGGCCTCCCATAGGGTAAGGGTAATTAGGCCAGGTGAATGGACCGGCAGCCTGTTTACAGTGGACTTTTGTTCCCTTCTCTGGCAGAGCTCATTGTCAAAAATAAGTAAGCTCTCTGCCAGGAAATGATCCAGGGACTGGGACTTTTTTTAGAACTACCAAAATTGAGTATAATGCAACTGTAATTGGAAGAAGAAAAAAACTTAAAGACGGTATAATAGGTTTCTAGTAAGAGGCTTGTTAATGCGTCATTTAACCATGTAAATACAACTACAATCAAAAACATCTGCATAATTAGGGTTTATAACCGTGTTTAGCTTTAACAGTTGTTTCGTTGTAGTCTTGAAGTAAATTCTTCCAAAGTCGCAAAAGCCGAAGAAAAAGCTAAACATCCACAAAGTCAATCCTCTGACTCTCGTCTTGTGAGATCTGCAAAGATCGACTGTGAATTGCTGACATCTTGTGTGACGTCAAACGTAAAAAAGCCCTCTCTTATATTGAAATGAAAAAGGCCAAATAAAAAGCACATACCCCGAATAAATCATGGATCCTTGCTGAGCTACGGTCTCACACTTTTGATTGAGGTCTTGAATTATTGAAGTCATGCATGACAGCGACTCTTAGGTTAAAGTTGTGTGCGACTTTAAAGCCATATATTTATTACGGGGAACATAGTTGGCATTCCACTGTATACCGATATACAGTACCAGTAAGTTGGTACCAGTACCAGTACAAAAATTATTTCGATACTTTTCTAAATAAAGGGGACCACAAAAAAATTGCATTATTGGCTTTATTTTAACAAAAAATCTTAGGGTACATTAAACATATGTTTCTTATTGCAAGTTTGTCCTTAAATAAAATAGTGAAGACAACTTGTCTTTTAGTAGTCTGCTGACATATGCAGTAACGTATTGTGTCATGTATCATTCTATTATTTTGTCAAAATTATTAAGGACAAGTGGTAGAAAATGAATTATTAAGCTATTTGTTCATTTACTGTTGATATCTGCTTTTAACATGTTCTAGCTACACTTCTGTTAAAATGTAATAATCACTTATTCTTCTGTTGTTGGATACTCTACATTAGTTTTGGAGGATACCACAAATTTGGGTATCAATCCGATACCAAGTCGTTACAGGATCATACATTGGTCATATTCAAAGTCCTCATATGTCCAGAGACATATTTATTGAGTTTATAAACATAAATTAATTTTTAAAAAAAGGAGAAGATTGTGATGGCAAAAAATATCAATGTAATCATAGTAGTATCGACTAAATACGCTCCTGTACTTGGTATCATTACAGTGGATGTCAGGTGTAGATCCACCAATGGCGTTTGTTTACATTTTGACGCCAGTAAGCTACGGTGTGTAGTGAAGCATGTTTAGCTATTCCTCGTCCTGCAGGGATGCTACTTGTAAGAAATGTACTTTATTCGTCACCATGGAGACCAGGATTAGTGATTTAGAGGTAGCTAAAACACTGCTGACAGCTGCTGGACTTTAGCCGCTGTCTTAAGCAGTGGTTCTCAAATGGGGGTACGTGTACCCCTGGGGGTACTTTAAGGTATGCCAAGGGGTACGTGAGATTTTTTTAAAAAGTCTGTCAAAAAGAACTGTGAAAAGAAATGCAACAATGCAATATTCAGTGTTGACAGCTAGATTTTTTGTGGACATGTTCCATAAATATTGATGTTAAAGATTTCTTTTTTTGTGAATTAATGTTTAGAATTAAGTTCATGAATCCAGATGAATCTCTATTACAATCCCCAAAGAGGGCACTTTAAGTTGATGATTACTTCTATGTGTAGAAATCTTTATTTATAATTGAATCACTTGTTTATTTTTCAACACGTTTTTAGTTATTTTTATCATATATTTTTTTACAAATAGTTCAAGAAAGACCACAACAAATGAGCAATATTTTGCACTGTTATACAATTTAATAAATCAGAAACTGATGACATAGTGCTGTATTTTACTTCTTTATCTCTTTGTTTCAACCAAAAATGCTTTGTTCTGATTAGGGGGTACTTGAATTAAAAAAAAATTCACAGGGGGTACATCACTGAAAAAAGGTTGAGAACCACTGTCTTAAAGCACCGTTTCAGTGTTATAACTTCACCTTTATCATTAGTTTTTAAGCCAAAATGCGTCCGTTCTCCCTTTTCTGTCTACACACTGTGTCTGCTTGTAAGTACTCCGTGATTGTGCGCTGCCAAACATGCTCGTCTGCTCGTAAACCAGCAATGTCATGACGTGACTTTTCAGAGGCGGTATAGTGCCAAAAATGATTCATTAGTATCGCGGTACTATACTAATACCGGTATACCGTACAACCCTACTTTACGGTATACATTTTGTTTTGCCTTTTTAAAGTAAACATATGCATCTTAGCAAATAATGTGATGACGTCATACTGACCACGCCCCCATCGCCACAGGTATCTTGGCAATCTAGAGGAAACCCTGAACACTAACGACAATAACGGTGCAGGCACAAAAATACAACACAACAAACACAAATCGGGCAACACAGAGCGCAACAACCTTTGACCATCTCCTGGGAAACTTAACCGTGTCGGAATATACGATTTCTACATGAAACTTTACATTTGTAAGTACTTTAGGAAGTTAGACTAGAGCAGTGTTTTTCAACCTTTTTTGAGCCGAGGCACATTTTTTGCGTTGAAAAAATCCAGAGGCACACCACCAGCAGAAATCATTAAAAAACGAAACTCAGTCGAGAGCAAAAAGTCGTTGGATATGACTTTAAACCATAACCAACCATGCATCAGTATAGCTCTTGTCTCAAAGTAGGTGTACTGTCATCACCTGTCACATCACGCATACGAGTTTTTTGCTGTTTTCCTGTGTGTAGTGTTTTAGTTCTTGTCTTGCGCTTCTATTTTCTCTTTTTTTATATTTTCCTGTAGCAGTTTCACGTCTTCCTTTGAGCGATATTTCCCGCATCTACTTTGTTTTAGCGATCAAGAATATTTCAGTTGTTTTTTATCCTTCTTTGTGTGGACATTGTTGATTGCCATGTCATGTTCGGATGTACATTGTCTCTGCTCCACAGTAAGTCTTTGCTGTCGTCCAGCATTCTGTTTTTATTTACTTTGTAGCCAGTTTGGTTTTAGTTTCGTTCTGCATAGCCTTCCCTAAGCTTCAATGCCTTTTCTTAGGGGCACTCACCTTTTGTTTATTTTTGGTTTAAGCATGAGACACCTTTTTACTTGCACAATGTTTCCGACATCTACAAAGCAATTAGCTACCTGCCGAGCTCTAGACAGCACCGACACTCGACAACAACTACACATAATTTGCAGACTATAATTACTGGTTTGCAAAAAATACTTTTAGCCCAAATAGGTGAAATTAGATAATCTCCCACAGCACACCAGACTGTATCTCACACTGGACTCGAGCTGCTGGTAGAAGTAGTAAACAAAGTGATGTCACAGGTGAAGTGAATCACAGGTAAATTGAATTTGAGTACTGTCCACTATATTAGTAGTATTTTGTTGTCCCGTGAACACATTGGACCTCGACATTAATCAAATGGGCTGAACACTGGAGGTACTTTTCATCGCTGATACTTTTTTTCTACACTGCCCTAGCTTAGCATGTAGCAATGCTCTCTTCCAGCCTGTTTTTCCTCTGGTGCATGGAGCTGCTACAGGCAAGATAAGGCTGGTCTAGGGCTTAGCGTAATCCCTCTTCCTTCTGCAGAAAAAAAAAAAGGACGAAAAAAAAAAAAAAAAACATTGCAGAGGCTAATCAACACATGACTGAAGAAGAGAAGAAGAAGTGATGGAGAGAGAAGACCGGAATGTGGGAGGTGCAGAAGAGAAGAAGAAGCAACCGTAAAGGAACCTGGTGCGAAGTAAGACTTTTTACTAGACATTTGGATACATTTCACCAGGCAGGGAAGAACAAAGGAATGCTACAATGCAGTCTGAGTATACAAAAAAAAAAAGAAAAAAAAAGGGTTTTGCGTACTCAGTGATCAGAGTGAAAGCTAATCCTTTAACAAGGGGTCTGGGGGAAACCCAATCCTAGTGCCCAGAGGTTTGACATGCCTAAAGCTGGCATCCCAACTTTCAGTGGCGGGGTTCAGACAATGCGAGCTGTGAACGGGTGCTATCTAATGCCCAGGAATTAGCTGAAGCACAGTTGTTCATAGATGGGGTAGAGGATCAGCCCACCTCCACATTACATAACATGTTGGGAACTGATAGAAACAGCGTATGTGTGATGGTTGGATAGAAAGCTAATAAATGGGTTATACTTGTATGGAGCTTTTCTACCTTCAAGGTACTCAAAGCACTTTGACACTATTTCCACATTCACCCCTTCACACACACACTGATGGCGGGAGCTGCCATGCAAGGCCCTAACCACGACCCATCAGGAGCAAGGGTGAAGTGTCTCGTTCAAGGACACAACGGGCGTGACGAGGTTGGTACACTGCAAAATGTCAGTGTTCAAAAACAAGAAAAAAAAATAAAAAAATTAGGGGTATTTTATTTGAACTAAGCAAAATTATCTGCCAATAGAACAAGAAAATTCAGCTTGTCAAGACTTTCCAAAACAAGTAAAATTAGCTAACCTCAATGAACCCAAAAATACCTTAAATTAAGTAATCCGGTTTCAGGGCAAATCACTCTACGGAGACAGCCCTCGCAAAAATGACTAATGATCTATTGCTAACGATGGATTCTGATGCGTCATCAATGTTGCTGCTTCTTGATCTTAGCGCCGCTTTCGATACCGTCGATCATAATATTTTATTAGAGCGTATCAAAACATGTATTGGTATGTCAGACTTAGCCTTGTCTTGGTTTAACTCTTATCTTACTGACAGGATGCAGTGCGTCTCCCATAACAATGTGACCTCGGACTATGTCAAGGTAACGTGCGGAGTTCCCCAGGGTTCGGTTCTTGGCCCTGCACTCTTTAGTATTTACATGCTGCCGCTGGGTGACATCATACGCAAATACGGTGTTAGCTTTCACTGTTATGCTGATGACACTCAACTCTACATGCCCCTAAAGCTGACCAACACGCCGGATTGTAGTCAGCTGGAGGCGTGTCTTAATGAAATTAAACAATGGATGTCCGCTAACTTTTTGCAACTCAACGCTAAGAAAACGGAAATGCTGATTATCGGTCCTGCTCGACACCGACATCTATTTAATAATACCACCTTAACATTTGACAACCAAACAATTAAACAAGGCGACTCGGTAAAGAATCTGGGTATTATCTTCGACCCAACTCTCTTGTTTGAGTCACACATTAAGAGTGTTACTAAAACGGCCTTCTTTCATCTCCGTAATATCGCTAAAATTCGTTCCATCTTGTCCACTAGCGACGCTGAGATCATTATTCATGCGTTCGTTACGTCTCGTCTCGATTACTGTAACGTTTTATTTTCGGGCCTCCCTATGTCTAGCATTAAAAGATTACAGTTGGTACAAAATGCGGCTGCAAGGCTTCTGACAAAAACAAGAAAGTTTGATCATATTACGCCTATACTGGCTCACTTGCACTGGCTTACTGTGCACTTAAGATGCGACTTTAAGGTTTTACTACTTACGTATAAAATACTACACGGTTTAGCTCCAGCCTATCTCGCCGATTGTATTGTACCATATGTCCCGGCAAGAAATCTGCGTTCAAAGAACTCCGGCTTATTAGTGATTCCCAGAGCCAAAAAAAAGTCTGCGGGCTATAGAGCGTTTTCTATTCGGGCTCCAGTACTCTGGAATGCCCTCCCGGTAACAGTTAGAGATGCTACCTCAGTAGAAGCATTTAAGTCCCATCTTAAAACTCATTTGTATAATCTAGCCTTTAAATAGACCCCCCCTTTTTTAGACCAGTTGATCTGCCGTTTCTTTTCTTCTCTCCTCTTCTCCCCTGTCCCTTGCGAGGGGGAGTTGCATAGGTCCGGTGGCCATGGATGAAGTGCTGGCTGTCCAGAGCCGGGACCCCGGGTGGACCACTAGCCTGTGCATCGGTTGGGACATCTCTGCGCTGCTGACCCGTCTCCGCTCGGGATGGTTTCCTGTTGGCCCCGCTGTGGACTGGACTCCCGCTGATGTGTTGGATCCACTGTGGACTGGACTTTCACAATGTTATGTCAGACCCACTCGACATCCGTTGCTTTCGGTCTCCCCTAGAGGGGGGGGGGGGGGGGTTACCCACATATGCGGTCCTCTCCAAGGTTTCTCATAGTCATTCACCGACGTCCCACTGGGGTGAGTTTTTCCTTGCCCGTATGTGGGCTCTGTACCGAGGATGTCGTTGTGGCTTGTACAGCCCTTTGAGACACTTGTGATTTAGGGCTATATAAATAAACATTGATTGATTGATTGAAGTATATTCTCACTCATAACAAGTGCACTTTTCTTGGTAGAAAAAAAAAAAGAGACCTCTTTGCTCAATATGTTGAAAAATATTCTTAAATTAAGTACATGCTAGTGCCATTATCTTGACATAATGATATGCGCTCGGCATTACATTTCTTGGAACCAGCAAAGTTATACTAAACACAAATGTATTGTTCTTAATGGAAAGGCAACAAGGCAACCGCTTGTTACTCTCGGGGTCTACTAGCCGCTCAGGCAAATCATATTGTCTACAAATGCATTTTTCCATCGATAACATGACATCATCGCGCCAAGTGCGTGCTCTTTTAGTCAATTAGTGCGCATATATACAGCCCGGCCCCCGGCCAAATTTTTTTTTATTGTAATTTTGAAGAATTCATCTGAATGTGCATGAACTATTTCTGTTCAAAATTGTTAGAAATGTCACATGTTAAATTTTTAAATATTAACTGTCAGTTTACTGTACTGTGCCAACTGTACTACTATATGAGTACATATTGTCTATTGTTTCATTGAAAATAAAACAGCAAAGTCAATTTGGCTGTCATCCGTTTTAATAATGAGACACAATTGCGTCAAAATCATGATTTTTTTTTCATGCTTGAAGTAAGAAATTATTACTTTAAAAAAGTAGTTTTATACTTGTGAGTGTTGATGACACAACTTTGCAACAGTTGATATTCTAGTTTCAAGCATGTTTTACTCAATATAGGTCATCAAATCTCAGCAACAAGCTGTAATATCTTACTGAGATCATTTAGGACCAACACACTTAAAACAAGTAAAACACTCTAACATAAAATCTGCTTAGTGAGAAGAATTATCTTATCAGACAGAAAATAAGCAAATATCACCCTTATTTGAGATATTTAATCTTACTTAGATTTCAGTTTTTGCAGTGTAGAAGTTGGGGATCGAACCAGGAACCCTCAGGTTGCTGACACAGCCACTCTCCTTAACCTGGGCCACGCCGTCCCCGTTAATATAGATGCAAGCCCAACACTGAGAGACGAGATACGTGGATTACAACTCCAGTATCGTTTGTATCAAATCTGCAGGTAGAGTTGGGTGTTATGGTTACAGAGGGGAGATGACTGCTCAGACACCAGGGGGAATGTAGCCCTATAGATTTATTATATATATTCACCATATATGTATATATATATATATATATATATATATATATATATATATATATATATATATATATATATATATATATATATATATATATATATATATATATATATATATATATATATATATATATATATATATATATATATATATATATATATATATATATATATATATATAATAATCAAACAATATAATATAAACTAAGGAAATGGAGTGTGAACTAGATCCAAAAGTGTATGTGGTGCGTTGCTATGTGTGTGATTAGCTGAGGTGTGTGTTACCAAATGTTGTCGAGAGCGAAGGAACATGAAAGTCCGTGGTGCAGGCAGATAATCCAAGGCAGGAGAGAAGAGACAAGATCCGTTTCCAAGCGGAAGGTCGAGAATCCAAAAGGGCAGTCCGGGAACCAAGGGGACAAAAAGGTAACGAGACGCACAGCTCGCCAACACAGGAACAAGGGCAGACGCTGGAAGGACAAGGAAGAACAATAACACGGGGGTAACACAGAGAGAGAGTGCGAGCATAAATATCCTATGATCGCTTACTGTACGCCAACAGAAGACTATATTCCGGCGCGGCATGGCAGCTTGTGCAGGCTTAAGAAGGCAGCTCGATCATTACAGCCAGGTGCGCTGTTGGCCGGTGAATGATTGCAGCTGGCGGCTGCTGCAAAGCGGAGAAATGCGTGCGGCACGTCCCTGGACCTGCACAGCCGTGGGCGTGTCCCGAGGTGCGACAAGCAGAGCGCAAGGATGAGGGATCAGTGCCCCTCCCGATAATCTCCCGGGGGTCAACCATTCTCCCGAATTTCTCCCGATTTCCACCCAGACAGCAATATTGCCTTAAAGGCACTGCATTTCAGTGCCGGCCTAATCACGTAATATGTACGGCTTTTCACACACCCTAGTGAATGCAAGGCATACTTGGTCAACAGCCATACAGGTCACACTGAGGGTGGCCGTATAAACAACTTTAACACTGTTACAAATATGCGCCACACTGTGAACCCACACCAAACAAGAATGACAAACACATTTCGGGAGAACATCCGCACCGTAACACAACATAAACACAACAGAACAAATACCCAGAAACCCTTGCAGCACTAACTCTTCCGGGATGCTACAGTATACACCTGGCATGTTAAAAAAAAAAAAAAAGCACTTTGTGACCTCAATAATAAATATGGCAGTGCCATGTTGGCATTTTTTTTTCCATAACTTGAGTTGATTTATTTTGGAAAACCTTGTTACATTGTTTAATGCATCCAGCGGGGCATCACGACAAAATGAGGCATAATAATGTGTTAATTCCACGACTGTATATATCGGTATCGGTTGATATCGGAATCGGTAATTAAGAGTTGGACAATATCGGATATCGGCAAAAAGGCCATTATCGGACATCTCTGGTTGCAATATAATTTTTTTCAAGTCGCTACCAATACGTTGGAAGGGAAAAAAACAGATAAATTTTTATCTACAAATTTTTTTAAATGTTGATTTAAGTATAGTTTGTGCACACCTGGATTCTCATGCATTAAAAGTTGCCTGCATTTCCCTACTACATATATACATATTGTTACGTCCTGTTAGGCCAGACCATTCTTTGTTTGGTTTTTGGTTCACTTCCTTTCTCGTGCTCTTATTTTGTTTCCACTTCCTGTTCTGGTTGTATTTTCCATGAACTGGCTAACGCTGTCATCATCACCTGGGAGTGATTACGTTTTTCACCTGTTCCTAATCATCACCTGCGCAGTATTTAAGCCAGTCAAATTTAATTGCGGGTGTTTGCCTTTTTGAATTCTTGTTTTCTATGTTGTTTAGCTCTCTTTAGCTATTTTTTTTTCATGCACAGTCTCCCGTGCTTGTTTTGTGCATATCCCTGTCGCACTTTACCTTGGATGTTGTATTTTTGGACACTAAAACACTCCGAAACCTGCAAGCTGACTGCTGTCTTTTGACGTCACGACCTCCACTAAGAAGAGCCTTCCTGACACGTACGTTCTAGTCCAGAAAAGTAGATAGGAAAGAAAAAAAATCTGATGTATTAAAGTAGGGGTGTCAAACGTACGGCCTGAGGGCCGGATCAGGCCCGCAAACAGGTGTTATCCGGCCCGCGGGATGAGTTTGCTAAGTATAAAAATCAACCTGACATTTTTGAATGAAATAAACTGCTGTTCTAAATGTGTCCACTAGATGTCACAATAGCAATTATTTGTATCTCTGTAGATGATGCTAAATAAACCGCATGATGTTAGTGCACCAGTCAAGGAAAATGATCTAACTACATAAATAACATACTGTAATTTGATGTTGATATTTTTTTTATCTTGATAGATTGAAAATTAACACCAATGAGTTGACTGATGAACATTATCACATCATTTATTCAGAAAGTCTAAACAAGAAATAAAGATAGAATACTAATACAAGCAACATGTAAGTGTAAAAAATAACATTATGATTTGTACATTTTCAGAATGTGCTTGTTCTATTTTTAAACGAAGAAAACAATTTGAAGTTGTCTTTATTTTTAAGTTATCGTGCCGTGATTTTACCAGTACGGCCCACTTGGGAGTAGATTTTTCTTTATTTGAATGAATGAATAAATGATCTTTATTGTCATTTTGCATGTACAGGTACAGGTCCAACGAAATTTAGGTTGCTTCCCTAAGGTGCTTTGTATTTAAAAAAAAAAAAAAAAAAAAAAAAAAGAAGAAACCACACAATATACAAAAACAACACAATATACACAATATGCAATATGGCCTAGGACCACTCTGAGAGGCAATGTAAAAAAAACGAGACAGTAAAAAGTATAAAGTGACTAGTGAACTGACTATAGAGGAGTAATGCTGGTTCCCAGTGTGCTGAGGGGGTGGGAGTCAGCATTTCCTACCTCCTATGCTGTGCAGGCATTTTGTTTTGGATTAATATGTAAATAAATATGATAAATATTGTCCAGTTGGCGTGTAATCGCTGATTGCACAGTCCCGGATCGTGATTGACCGGTGGCTTCTTCATGTTGCACGTGAGGGAGTTTTTATTTTTATTTATTTATTTTTTTTTTTTTATATATATATATTTTTTTTTAATTTAATTATTATTTTTTTTGGATTATTTTTGGCCCCCCATCTAAAATGAGTTTGACACCCCTGTATTAAAGGCTGCGCACGGACTAATCGAAGGACATCGCAGTCAAAATGAAAATTGACCACAGGCCACGCCCCCTTGTAAATACGCATATCTTATTGAAAGTAGCCATGTGCCTGAGCTCTGGCCAATCACAGGAAGAGCTTGTTTCTCGTGTTTCAAACGAACGACAGCGGATTGAAATTGTGAGAATCCCGGTCAGGCATCAGGTAGAAGGTGAAGAAGAAGATGGATGTGCATCACCAAAACAGACAAGTGTGTAAAAAGATACACTATATTGCCAAAAGTAATTGGCCACCTGCCTTTAATCACACATGAACTTGAAGTGCCATCCCATGGAATTGTCCAAAATGTTTTGGTATCCTGGAGCATTCAAAATTCCTTTCACTGGAAGGTGTGGTGAAATGTGTCCTTTGCATTTGACCCATCCCCTTGATCACCCCCTGGGAGGTGAGGGGAGCAGTGGGCAGCAGCGTAGCCGCGCCCGGGAATCATTTATTTATTTATTTAAAAAAAAAAAAAAATGTTATGACTTACTTCACCAATTATTATTATTAAATTCTTACTATTATTTATTTATTTATTTATTTTTATTGTGATTACTTATGGAGTTTATTGTGAATAAATTGTGAACAGGAAGTGAACAAAAAGTTTTGCAACAGTTAGGTAAAGAAAAGGGGTCGGATTAAATAAGCTCTGCTTCTTCCTACTCCTTTTCGAACATGTTGAAAAGAGAAACTGGAAATTGTGATGTATCATGTTGTATGCTTGCATGTTCGAAATAAACTCAAACTCAACTCAACTCAACACGTTCTGTGGTTAAGATGCAGCTGTTTGTAATTATACATTTGACCAGCAGGTGGTGTCTTGTGCCGAAGCATGCGTTGAAGCTTCGAGGAGTTCTCCAACCAAATGGCTCGAGTGGTTCGACGTCTCATGAGGCTTCATCTGACCGTCACGACTGCTAGGCAAAGGAGCGTTTGATTTGCTGACCCCAACCCACCTACCACACAATAAAGGTAATCTCACCTCATTGGAGCGTTTTAATTTAGAATAAAGAAAAGGTTAATCAGCTGCGCTAAGTGGCTTGTATTTAATTCCATAGGTTGCACAGTACCACAACAATGAATAGCGCCAGTACCCTCTGTTACCTTGATTGCCAAATGACACTGACATTAAGTCTGCCGTCTTTATTGCCTAGTTTGGGGGCGGGAAACACTTGTTACTAGAGATGTCCGATAATGGCTTTTTTGCTGATATCCGATATTCCGATATTGTCCAACTCTTAATTACCGATTCCGCTATCAACCGATACCGATATATACAGTCGTGGAATTAACACATTATTATGCCTAATTTTGTTGTGATGCCCCGCTGGATGCATTAAACAATGTAACAAGGTTTTCCCAAAATAAATCAATTCAAGTTATGGAAAAAAAAAATGCCAACATGGCACTGTCATATTTATTATTGAAGTCACAAAGTGCATTATTTTTTTTAACATGCCTCAAAACAGCAGTTTGGAATTTGGGACATGCTCTCCCTGAGAGAGCATGAGGAGGTTGAGGTGGGGGGGTTAGGGTGTAGCGGGGGCTGTATATTGTAGCGTCCTGTAAGAGTTAGTGCTGCAAGGGGTTCTGGGTATTTGTTCTGTTGTGTTTATGTTGTGTTACGGTGCGGATGTTCTCCCGAAATGTGTTTGTCATTCTTGTTTGGTTTGGGTTCACAGTGTGGCGCATATTTGTAACAGTGTTAAAGTTGTTTATACGGTCACCCTCAGTGTGACCTGTATGGCTGCTGACCAAGTATGCCTTAAATTCACTTGTGTGTGTTTGAAAAGCCGTAGATATTATGTGATTGGACCGGCACGCAAATGTATTGCCTTTAAGGCACGCCCCCAATGTTGCTGTCTGGGTGGAAATCGGGAGAAATTTGGGAGAATGGTTGCCCCGGGAGATTTTCGGGAGGGGCAATGAAAATTCGGGAGTCTCCCGGTAAAATCGGAAGGGTTGGCAAGTATGACTGGGAGACGCAACTGCTCTGTACTTCTCCCTACGTCCGTGTACCACTCCGTATAGCGGCGTTTTAAAAAGTCATACATTTTACTTTTTGAAACCGATACCGATAATTTCTATATTACATTTTTAAAGCATTTATCAGCCGATAATATCGGCAGTCCGATATTATCGGACATCTCTAATTGCAACATCCCTCGCTTTTTCTGTATCAATCAATCAATCAATGTTTATTTACAGTATATAGCCCTAAATCACAAGTGTCTCAAAGGGCTGCACAAACCACAACGACATCAGCGGTACAGATCCCACATAAGGGCAAGGAAAAACTCACAACCCCAATGGGACGTCGATGTGAATGACTATGAAAAACCTTGGAAAGGACCACATTTGTGGGTGACCCCTCCCGAATGCCACCCTCAGTGTGACCTGTATGGCTGTTGACTAAGTATTCCTTGCATTCACTTTTGTGTGTCAAAAGCCGTAGATATCATGTGATAGGGCCGGCACGCAAAGGCAGTGCCTTTAAGGTTTATTGGCGCTCTGTACTTCTCCCTACGTCTGTGTACACAGCGGCGTTTTAAAAAGTCATAAATGTATCTTTTTGAAACCGATACCAATAATTTTGAACTCGATACCAATAATTTCTGATATTACATTTTAAAGCATTTATCGGCCGATAATATCGGCAGTCCGATACTTTAATAATCCCCGAGGGGAAATTAAGATTTTCACCACAATCCCATTCAAGAGCAGACGAACATTACAGGGAGACAGAACAGGATCGCGGACGGGTCTGCCAACTACTGGCGCCCCCTTACAAAAAAGGTGAGAAACAGATAAACGCTGGAGGGGTTGTGAAAAAAAATACAATAATCCAGTCTAAGCCTGGGCCCCTGGAGAGGGGGTTGAGACTGAGGCCAAGGAAAAGAAAACCTCATAGCCATAGCACACATAAACATGTGTGTAAGAGGTAAACATCAAAGAGCAGGGCTGATGCAACCAGCCACTTCTACACACAGCCACAAAAGTAAAACAACAACAAAAAACATATACACTGTGGTGGCCTCTGCGGTGTTCCACGCCATCGTCTGCTGGGGTGGGGGGAGCATGGCCAGAGACAGGAGCAGACCCAACAAAGCAACCAAGAGAGCCGACTCCACCCTCGGCCGCCCACTAATTATCGGCCAGTGTCGTGGATACGTCCAAGGAAACCGAGGTGTCCGATACCTGCTCATTCAACCAAGACACTGTGAAGCTTGTCCGTCCCGGCGCTCAGCACCAGCTCCGGAGCCCTGTCTCTTCATCCGCATCTCCTCTAGTCTCTCCAAACGGACTCCGGTGTGGCAGAGACCCAGCAGCTGGTCTCCACGGCCAAAAGGCTCCCGGGAGGCAGATCTAGAAGTTCACAAAAAAACACCGTAGAAGTCACGAAAGTGCCACCTCTTGTCGCACAGTCCCAAAGGCTACCGAACCAAATGGCAAAAAACCCCACATGAAAACAAGAGGGAAACAACAGGAACACAAGAGCACAGAGCTCCTGCCACCAGCAGCCACTACAGCGGTGCCATCTTGGGGGGGAAAAAAGCCTAAAACCATGATACAATTCATTCTTCAACACGATGTTCCTCTTAAAAGCAAAGAAAATGTGGTCTGTTACTGGTATGACTAGGTTTGATAAGTTAGCGTGACTTTCCAAAGGCGAGAAGTACGCCAGGAGGTGAAACATCATCACAGGTCGGGAAATAGAGCTGCAATAGGTTTGACACTTCAATAACAGCCCATGATTGAAACAATAGCAAGAAAAGCCATTTACTTGTAATGGAACCCTAAGTGATAACACAACAGTATTAGGCGGCCTTATTTGTGTTGGATTTAGTGCTCAAGGAAGCAGAAAAAAAATATTCTGTCACTTTGCCACTGATAAGGCTTTGTTTGCTGACAGATTTTTTTTTTCAATCACATTGGCCTGTGTTTTCTCATAATTCAATCGTCCTTTTGTTCACAATATTAACATAAGAGGTCAAGTTCATTGGCTGTAAAGGTACAGCACAATAGTTCATACAAAGCCAGTTAAATAAATGATCACCTTACGCCGAGAGAAAAAGTACGATATTTTAGGCTATGTCTACACTAGTGGTTCTTAACCTGGGTTCGACCGAACCCTAGGGGTTCGGTGAGTCGGGCTCAGGGGTTCGGCAGAGGTCAAGACACACCCGACTCATCGTGTAAATACAAACTTCTCCCTATAGGCATATTACGGATACGGCAACAGCAGAAGTCACACTGATTTGCAGGTGTGTCATTTGTTGTGAGTTTATGCACTGTGATGGTTTTGTTCTTTGAACAAGGTGATGTTCATGCACGGTTCATTTTGTGCACCAGTAAAAAAAACATGGTAACACTTTAGTATGGGGAACATATTCACCATTAATTAGTTGCTTATTAACATGCAAATTAGTAACATATTGGCTCTTAACTAGTCATTATTAAGTACTTATTAATGCCTTATTCGGCATGGCCTTATTATAACCCTAACCCTCTAACCCTGACCCTAACCCTCTAACCCTAACCCTAACCAAATAACTCTAAATTAAGTCTTTGTTACTTAGAATATGTTCCCCATACTAAAGTGTTACCAAAAACATATAACTTCGTCTTGAATTTGACAAAAAATTTTTTTTTTTTTTTCACTAAAGAAGGGTTCGGTGAATGCGCATATGAAACTAGTGGGGTTCAGTACCTCCAACAAGGTTAAGAACCACTGGTCTACACTAAGCCGGATAACCCCTTAAACAAATAATTATTTAGCCTTAGCCCCGTTTCGGCCACACTAATTCATCGTTTAAGGTTCCCCTCCTTGGATAATTTTTTACACAGATAAGTGCGCAGTCTATTTCTTGAATCTCCGGCTCTTAGCTTTATATGGACTCATTGATTGTTTACAAACTGAGTTCAGAGGAGGTGACACCAGAAAGACCGCGCCCCACACGGGAAGTGAATTCAGAAAGAACTCGACACAGCCAGCTTCATAACAAACGCTTGTGGAAATCAGACACGAATACCTTAAAAAAAGGAAACGTGCGATTGCAGCTATTAGGGTTACAACACATCTCAGACGGCAACATAGCAGTTGAGCGACGGTTTTGGATAAGGCCTGGAAGAACGGCAGCCTGGTGGGATATGTTTGTCACCGGGTGTGTTGTGCCATAGGAACGGCAAGAGAACTTTCGAATGTCCAGGTCAGCTGTGATTCTACTTAGCGAAAAACTTTGTGCATTTGTCGAAGGGTAGACAACGGGAATGCAGGCTCCCGTGGACGAGGGAAGACTACGGAAAACAGCGAATGCATTTGGACTGGCAAAGCAGACTATCTGTCATTGATCATTTACAAACTGAGTTTGGAAAAGAAGTGACGCCAGAAAGACCGCGCCCCAAACTGTAAGTGACATCAGAAAGAACGCGCCACAGCCAGCTTCATAATAAAACTTTCGAATGTCCAGGTCAGCTGTGATTCTACTTACCAAAAAACGTTGTCCAATTGTCGAAGGAGAGACAACGAGAATGCGAGCTCCCGTGGATGTGATTAAAAAAAAAAAAAAAAGGGTAGCGTGTGCTTTGTATTACCTGGCCGTCGAGGGAAGACTACGAAAAACGGCGAATGCTTTAGTACTGGCAAAGCAGACTTATTTATTAATTATTGTCCGCCATGTATGTCGCGGACTCAACGTCTAGGTCCAGAGTATATGAAGTCACCGAAAACGAATGGACAATGAAGGTGAAGGCAAAGGAGTGAGGAGTGTCCTGACCAGATATCTAGATCCCTAGATTGACTCATGTCAAATGTTATTTATCACTTTGTTTACTTTAACATTTTCTTTAAAGGCCTACTGAAACCCACTACTACCGACCACGCAGTCTGATAGTTTATATATCAATGATGAAATCTTAACATTGCAACACATGCCAATACGGCCGGGTTACATTACTAAAGTGCAATTTTAAATTTTGCGCGAAATATCCTGCTGAAAACGTCTCGGTATGATGACGCCTGCGTGTGACGTCACGGATTGTAGAGGACATTTTGGGACAGCATTGTGGCCAGCTATTAAGTAGTCTGTTTTCATCGCAAAATTCCACAGTATTCTGGACATCTGTGTTGGTGAATCTTTTGCAATTTGTTCAATGAACAAAGGAGACTGCAAAGAAGAAAGCTGTAGGTGGGAAGCGGTGTATTTTGGCCGGCTGCAGCAACACAAACACGTAGCCGGTGTTTCATTGTTTACATTCCCGAAAGATGACAGTCAAGCTTTACCATTGGCCTGTGGAGAACTGGGACAACAGAGACTCTTACCAGGAGGACTTTGAGTTGGATATGCAGATGCGGTACTGTGAGTACGCAACCAGAATGTTGCCATAAGCATTTTGTTTAATTTGTATGTGTAACGCAGTACGCAGCTGCGGCTTCCAAACATGCCGCTATGTGCATGTCACGTTTGCAACTTTGGGGACTTTGGGGAAATATTTGTGTTGTATGAACTTTGGGGAGGTGAACAGTACTTTGGGCTGTGGGATTGAGTGTGTTGTGCGGGTGTTTGATTTGTATTGGCAGGTTATATGGACGGGAGGGGGGAGGTGTTTGTTATGCGGGATTAATTTGTGGCATATTAAATATAAGCCTGGTTGTGTTGTGGCTAATAGAGTATATATATGTCTTGTGTTTATTTACCCAGCTGAATATCAGGTCCCACCCGCCTCTCACAGCATCTTCCCTATCTGAATCGCTTCCACTGCCCTCTAGTCCTTCACTCTCACTTTCCTCATCCACAAATCTTTCATCCTCGCTCAAATTAATGGGGAAATTGTCGCTTTCTGAGTCCGAATCGCTCTCGCTGCTGGTGGCCATGATTGTAAACAATGTGCAGATGTGAGGAGCTTCACAACCTGTGACGTCACTCTCATATCGTCTGCTACTTCCGGTACAGGCAAGGCTTTTTTATCAGCGACCAGAAGTTGCAAACTTTATCGTCGATGTTCTCTACTAAATCCTTTCAGCAAAAATATGCCAATATCGCGAAATGATCAAGTATGACACATAGAATGGACCTGCTATCCCCGTTTAAATAAGAAAATCGCATTTCAGTAGGCCTTTAAAGATTTGATTAATTTATGATGTCTCCTATTCTTTTTTTTGTAAAAAAAAAAAGCACTTTACATTGAGTAAACAACCTCAAAGTACTACAGTGTATTATAAACAATATATAAAAATAAACCGATAATACAAATAAATACAAATAAAAACTAGAACAGCTTAATAGCTAGAACTAGTATGCATATATCTAAAAAGGCTTCTTTAAAAAGAAGGGTTTTTAAGCCTTTTGTAAAAGCATCCACAGTCTGTGGTGCCCTCAGGTGGTCAGGGAGAGCGTTCCACAGACTGGGAGCGGCGGAGCAGAAAGCCGCATTGTTCGTAGCTTTGTTCTCGGAGGTTGGAGGAGGTTAGCCTGTCCGGAGCGGAGGTGTCATGTGGAGGATTTGGGGGTGAGTAGGTATTCGAGGTAGAGGGGGGCATTTCCATGGAGGCACTGGTGGGTTAGTAGGGAGACTTTGTATTCAATCCTGAGTGGAACAGGAAGCCAGTGAAGGGATTTGAGAATTGGTGTGATATGGTCTTTATCCTAGCAGCACTATTCTGTATGTATTGCAGCTTCTGGATGTTCTTGCTGGGGATCCCGACAAGAAGTGCGTTGCAGTAGTCTAGTCTCAGGTGTGATTCACTACAATGGGGCCCCACAGCACACTGGATTCCAGTTGATTGAAATACCACAACACTGGATAATGTTCAGATAAGTTAAATTTAAGAACTTGCACACAAAGCAACACTGGAGGTGACTATGAGGGGGGGCAGAGGGGATCTTAAAGGCCTACTGAAAGCCACTACTACCGACCACGCAGTCTGATGGTTTATATATCAATGATGAAATCTTAACATTGCAACACATGCCAATACGGCCGGGTTAACTTATAAAGTGCAATTTTAAATTTCCCGCGAAACTTCCGGTTGAAAACGTCTATGTATGATGACGTATGCGCGTGACGTCAATCGTTGAAAAAGAAGTATTCGGACACAATTGTATCCGATGCAAAAAGCTCTGTTTTCATCGCAAAATTCCACAGTATTCTGGACATCTGTGTTGGTGAATCTTTTGCAATTTGTTTAATGAACAATGGAGATTGCAAAGAAGAAAGCCGTAGGTGGGATCGGTGTATTAGCGGCTGGTTGCAGCAACACAACCAGGAGGACTTTGACTTGGATAGCAGACGCGCCATCCGACGCTAGCCGCTGACCGCATCGATGATCGGGTGAAGTCCTTCGTCGCTCCGTCGATCGCTGGAACGCAGGTGAGCACGGGTGTTGATGAGCAGATGAGGGCTGGCTGGCGTAGGTGGATAGCTGATGTTTTTAGTATAGCTCTGTGAGGTCCCGTAGCTAAGTTAGCTTCAATGGCGTCGTTAGCAACAGCATTGTTAAGCTTCGCCATGCTGGAAGGCATTAACCGTGTAGTTACATGTCCATGGTTTAATAGTATTGTTGATTTTCTGTCTATCCTTCCAGTCAGGGGTTTATTTCTTTTGTTTCTATCTGCAGTTAAGCCCGATGCTATCACGTTAGCTCCGTAGCTAAAGTGCTTCGCCGATGTATTGTCGTGGAGATAAAAGTCACTGTGAATGTCCATTTCGCGTTCTCGACTCTCATTTTCAAGAGGATATAGTATCCGAGGTGGTTTAAAATACAAATCCGTGATCCACAATAGAAAAAGGAGAGAGTGTGGAATCCAATGAGCCAGCTTGTACCTAAGTTACGGTCAGAGCGAAAAAAGATGTGTCCTGCACTGCACTCTAATCCTTCACTTTCACGTTTCTCATCCACAAATCTTTCATCCTGGCTTAAATTAATGGGGTAATCGTCACTTTCTCGGTTCGAGTCGCTCTCGCTGCTGGTGTAAACAATGGGGAAATGTGAGGAGCCTTTCAACCTGTGACGTCACGCTACTTCCGGTACAGGCAAGGCTTTTTTTTATCAGCGACCAAAAGTTGCGAACTTTATCGTCGATGTTCTCTACTAAATCCTTTCAGCAAAAATATGGCAATATCGCGAAATGATCAAGTATGACACATAGAATGGATCTGCTATCCCCGTTTGAATTAAAAAAAATCATTTCAGTAGGCCTTTAAGAGCTTGCACACAAAGCAACACTGGAGGTGACTATGAGGAGGGGGCAGAGGGGTTCTTAAACAACCATTGTGTGTGGACAAGGATACGTTTAGGTGGGATTTACCCTGGATAACCTTAGCCGGCTTAGTGGAGAAGGGGCCTTAGAATGTAAAGTTTTTGGTTTCGTTGCAGTAAGAATAGAATTAATTTTTTTTTTTTTTTAAACGTGTAACCATGAGAGATCTTGATGCATGCTGTCAGTGCCAATCGTGCATCCTTGTTCTGCATAATGCAGATTTTTTATGTCTTTTTTTGTACCAAATAATGG
>NC_084749.1:17592015-17599515 GCF_033978785.1 Entelurus aequoreus | reverse complement strand
TAAGAATCTATGAAAATATACTGTGCAAAGGTTTGTTTAGATTTTCAAGGTGAAACTAACATAAAGACATGGGCTCATATCATGCATCACAAGATATTTAAAACCTTCTTTTAGTATCATTTTGATTGTGGTTCACAGCTTATGAAAACCTTCAATTGAAACCTACCGAAAACAGCAGCATCTATGTGGCAAAAAACTGCAAGCTTTTGCCCACGAAAAATTAGCAACTGCTCGGTGACATTAGTCGTTCCTGGCCGAGTGGTACTTTCCAGTCTGCTTAACAACTCGGTTCTTTATTAGTTCTCTTATCGATTCTTATTTGAATAAAAAGATAAGAAAAAGGCGGATTAGCATCTATTTTGTATAGTAGCCACCAGTGAGGCCTTAAAATGCACATAGCGTAGAAAAACTTTCTTGACAATAAATATTAAGAAAATTCTGTAGAAATCAACAAAATAATACTTGTGAAAATTACACAAGAATGTAAAATTTTTTCAACCCTTTAAGAATCTTTGAAAATATGCTGTGCAAAGGTTTGTTTAGATTTACAAGGTGAAACTAACATACAGACATGGGCTCATATCATGCAACACAAAATATTTGAAACCTTCTTTTAATATAATTTTGATTGTGGTTTACAGCTTATGAAAACCTTAAATTGAAACCTACCGAAAACAGCAGCATCTATGTGGCAAATTACTGCAAGCTTTTGCCCACGAAAATGAGTCACTGCTCTGTGACATTAGTCGTTCCTGGCCGAGTGGTACTTTCCAGTCTGCTTAACAACTCGATTCTTTATCAGTTCTCTATCGATTCTTATTTGAATAAAAAGATAAGAAAAAGGCGGATTAGTACCTATTTTGTGAAGTCTAGAGCTAACATGACATTACAAATGATGCCCTGATGTGGGATCTGACCCGAGGATATCATTGTGGATTGTGCAGCCCTTTGAGACACTCGTGATTTAGGGCTATATAAGTAAACATTGATTGAATGATTGATTCATCGTTGAAGCCCTAGTTTGTAAAGCAAGGATTTCTCATGGAATGGTTGTGTTGTTCTGATTGTTTAAACTAAGCGACCCATTTTCTGCACGTGTGCTTAGCAGAAACCCGTTCAGTTTGTAGTCAGGTTCCGACCTACTGTACATGATGTAACTTGTCATTTTTCAATCGAACCGATGCGTAGGGTTGCAGTCCGTGTCATTATCGTTGTAAACATGCAATTCGCTCGGAGAACCACACGTTGTGCCAAATTCCCAACAAAAACAACCACTCAGCTGGAGTTGTGCTTGACTGGATCGCGGCATGAAAACTGCCATTTTGGTTCTTAAGCAAATAGTGAGTCACCTTCAGACTTTGGGCACGATGCCAACCCAAACTTACATTAATACCTCAACACCGGCACAGATGATGTGTGACAGCTCCACCAGGTGTGGCAAGAATAAAAAATAAAATAGGGAGTAATTGCTGGAATGCTCTGCAATTAGCATGTCCAAGTGAGACTGAGGTAAAAAGAATTGCTCTGCAAGTGCGTTCTTTATTTATGTCGTATAGGGATGATGGACCTTTTTTAGGTGTTGCACCGGGAAACCACGCCCTTAAGAACACTTCACATTTGACATGGATTGAACTCAGAAATACGTCAGATGCTGTAATTATCAGCCTGATGGAAAGCTGCTCCATAGCTTAGGGCGCTTGTTGGCCCCACTATGGACTGGACTCTCAAACTATTATGTTTGATCCACTATGGACTGGACTCTCACACTATTATGTTAGATCCACTATGGACTGGACTCTTACAATATTATGTTAGATCCACTATGGACTGGACTCTCACAATATTATGTTAGATCCACTATGGACTGGACTCTCACACTATTATGTTAGATCCACTATGGACTGGACTCTCACACTATTATGTTAGATCCACTATGGACTGGACTTTCACAATATTATGTTATATCCACTATGGACTGGACTCTCACGATATTATGTTACATCCACTATGGACTGGACTCTCACACTATTATGTTAGATCCACTATGGACTGGACTCTCACAATATTATGTTATATCCACTATGGACTGGACTCTCACACTATTATGTTAGATCCACTATGGACTGGACACTCACAATATTATGTTATATCCACTATGGACTGGACTCTCACACTATTATGTTAGATCCACTATGGACTGGACTCTCACAATATTATGTTATATCCACTATGGACTGGACTCTCACACTATTATGTTAGATCCACTATGGACTGGACACTCACAATATTATGTTATATCCACTATGGACTGGACTCTCACACTATTATGTTAGATCCACTATGGACTGGACTCTCACAATATTATGTTATATCCACTATGGACTGGACTCTCACAATATTATGTTAGATCCACTATGGAATGGACTCTCACACTATTATGTTAGATCCACTATGGACTGGACTCTCACACTATTATGTTAGATCCACTATGGACTGGACTTTCACATTATTATGATTGATCCACTACGGACTGGACTCTCACAATATTATGTTAGATCCACTATGGACTGGACTCTCACAATATTATGTTAGATCCACTATGGACTGGGCTCTCACACTATTATGTTAGATCCACTATGGACTGGGCTCTCACAATATTATGTTAGATCCACTATGGACTGGGCTCTCACACTATTATGTTAGATCCACTATGGACTGGACTCTCACAATATTATTTTAGATCCACTATGGACTGGACTCTCAAAATATTATGTTAGATCTATTATGGACTGGACCTTCACAATAGTATGTTAGATCCACTATGGACTGGACTCTCACAATATTATGTTATATCCACTACGGACTGGACTCTCACGATATTATGTTAGATCCACTATGGACTGGACTCTCACACTATTCTGTTAGATCCACTATGGACTGGACTCTCACACTATTATGTTAGATCCACTATGGACTGGGCTCTCACACTATTATGTTAGATCCACTATGGACTGGGCTCTCACAATATTATGTTAGATCCACTATGGACTGGGCTCTCACACTATTATGTTAGATCCACTATGGACTGGACTCTCACAATATTATGTTAGATCCACTATGGACTGGACTCTCAAAATATTATGTTAGATCTATTATGGACTGGACCTTCACAATAGTATGTTAGATCCACTATGGACTGGACTCTCACAATATTATGTTATATCCACTACGGACTGGACTCTCACGATATTATGTTAGATCCACTATGGACTGGACTCTCACACTATTCTGTTAGATCCACTATGGACTGGACTCTCACACTATTATGTTAGATCCACTATGGACTGGACTTTCACATTATTATGATTGATCCACTACGGACTGGAAACTCACAATATTATGTTAGATCCACTACGGACTGGACTCTCACAATATTATGTTAGATCCACTATGGACTGGGCTCTCACAATATTATGTTAGATCCACTATGGACTGGACTCTCACAATATTATGTTAGATCCACTATGGACTGGACTCTCACACAATTATGTTAGATCCACTATGGACTGGACTCTCACAATATTATGTTATATCCACTATGGACTGGACTCTCACACTATTATGTTAGATCCACTATGGACTGGACTCTCACAATATTATGTTATATCCACTATGGACTGGACTCTCACACTATTATGTTATATCCACTATGGACTGGACTCTCACAATATTATGTTATATCCACTATGGACTGGACTCTCACAATATTATGTTAGATCCACTATGGACTGGACTTTCACATTATTATGATTGATTCACTACGGACTGGACTCTCACAATATTATGTTAGATCCACTATGGACTGGACTCTCACAATATTATGTTAGATCCACTATGGACTGGGCTCTCACACTATTATGTTAGATCCACTATGGACTGGGCTCTCACAATATTATGTTAGATCCACTATGGACTGGGCTCTCACACTATTATGTTAGATCCACTATGGACTGGACTCTCACAATATTATGTTAGATCCACTATGGACTGGACTCTCAAAATATTATGTCAGATCTATTATGGACTGGACCTTCACAATAGTATGTTAGATCCACTATGGACTGGACTCTCACAATATTATGTTAGATCCACTATGGACTGGACTCTCACAATATTATGTTAGATCCACTATGGACTGGACTCTCACACTATTATGTTAGATCCACTATGGACTGGACTCTCACAATATTATGTTGGATCGCCCAGGGGGTGGGGGTCCCCACATATGCGGTCCCCTCCAAGGTTTATAATTGTCATCCCAAGAACCAAACTTCATGAATGTTTTTTTGTGTCCAACAAGAATTTGCTCCAATCACTCTATCACAAAAAAATAAGAGTTGTACAAATTATTGGAAACTCAAGACTGCCATGACATTATGTCCTTCATAAGTACATGTAATTTTTTGACCACGACTGTATATAAACAATTTATTTATATGTATATATGGACACCTATTTCAGCAGTACTGTTCTGTGCGCTGATAGTTTTGTTAGTGTGGTCGTTCATTCATTAATTGGCGTGGTTTACTTGACTCGTCACCATATCTGACTGATCCCTGCCGCTAATTTATGTAAAGGAACGCAGACAGTCACAAATGGCCTACTTTTATGAGCTGATTTGTCACTTAGGATATGCATAATGTTCAAAGAGAACATGTTAAGTACAGCGAGTACTGTAATTACTAGGACAATTGTCAGCGTGGCACATATTTAACACCGACAACTCAGACACACGAGAAATCCAAAAGGTTTCAAGGTTACGATCAAGCACACTGGTATGCATCTATTGGGAGTTGTAAAAGTAAGATTTGTCAGGGGGGTCTCCCAACCTTTTTTTTCTTGTGAGAGCTACTTTTACAAAATGAAAATAGACCAGAGCTTCTCATTCTTGTGACGTTTATTTCAATAGCTTATTTCAACCCAAGCAAACAAAATACGCTTGTTTTGTCAGAACATGAACAAGACGTTGCTCGTATTTTAGAATAGAATAGAATGCTTACAATATAAACAATAGGTAACGTGTTAAAGGCCTACTGAAATGAAATGTTTATTTAAACGGGGATAGCAGATCCATTCTATATTGCCATATTTTTGCTGAAAGGATTTAGTAGAGAACATCGACGATAAAGTTTGCAACTTTTGGTCGCTGATAAAAAAAGCCTTGCCTGTACCGAAAGTAGCGTGACGTCGCAGGTTGAAAGGCTCCTCACATTTCCCCATTGTTTACAATGCAGCGAGAGCGATTCGGACCGAGAAAGCGACGATTACCCCATTAATTTGAGCGAGGATGAAAGATTCGTGGATGAGGAACGTAAGAGTGAAGGACTAGAGTGTAGTGCAGGACGTATCTTTTTTCGCTCTGACCGTAACTTAGGTACAAGGGTTCATTGGATTCCACACTTTCTCCTTTTTCTATTGTGGATCACGGATTTGTATTTTAAACCACCTCGGATACTATATACTCTTGAAAATGAGAGTCGAGAACGCGAAATGGACATTCACAGTGACTTTTATCTCCACGACAATACATCGGCGAAGCACTTTAGCTACGGAGCTAACGTGATAGCACATCGGGCTTAAATGCAGATAGAAACAAAATAAATAAACCCCTGACTGGAAGGATAGACAGAAAATCAACAATACTATTAAACCATAGACATGTAAATACACGGTTAATGCTTTCCAGGCTGGCGAAGCTTAACAATGCTGTTGCTAACAACGCCATTGAAGCTAACTTAGCAACGGGACCTTACAGAGCTATGCTAAAAACATTAACTATCCACCTACGCCAGCCCTCATCTGCTCAACACCCGTGCTCACCTGCGTTCCAGCGATCGACGGAGTGACGATCATAGATGCGGTCGGCAGCCCGGAGACGGAGGAAGTCAAGGTGAGGTCGACGGCTAGCGCGTCTGCTATCCATCTCAAAGTCCTCCTGGTTGTGTTGCTGTAGCCCGCATCTAATACACCGATCCCACCTACAACTTTCTTCTTTGCAGTCTTCATTGTTCATTAAACAAATTGCAAAAGATTCACCAACACAGATGTCCAGAATACTGTGGAATTTTGAGATGAAAACAGAGCTTTTTGTATTGGATTCAAAGGTGTACCAATACTTCCGTTTAACTAGTGACGTCACTCGCTTACGTCATCATACATAGACGTTTTCAACCGGACGTTTAGCGGGAAATTTAAAATTGCACTTTATAAGTTAACCCGGCTGTATTGGCATGTGTTGCAATGTTAAGATTTCATCATTGATATATAAACTATCAGACTGCGTGGTCGGTAGTAGTGGGTTTCAGTAGGCCTTTAAATGCACTGGAAATGACAAAAACACAAATCAGGGGCCATACTACCAAAGACTATAAAAATGGGACCCATTACCTCCCCGCTCAGCACTCAGCATCAAGGGTAGGAATTGGGGGTTAAATCACCAAAAATGATTCCAGGGCATGGCCAAGGCTGCTGCTCACCGCTCCCCTCACCTTCCAGGGGGTGAGGGTGATGGGTCAAATGCAGAGGATAATCTCCCCACACCTAGTGTGTGTGTGACTATCATTGGTACTTCTGTAAACACAGGGCTCTGCCAAGATGTCATGGTTTGTGCATATGCAGACGCAATCCGTTCATATTCCACATGCATAAAAGTCCGTTTTCTTTGGGGGGGTAATGTGAAGGACTACATAAAACAGATCGGATTTAGCGAAACATGTGCATTTAGCATCGTAGCCCCAGTCACCTTCACAGACACATTGGTTTCAAAAGTCTCAAAGCCTGAGGTTCGGTTAGTATTAAAGTACCCATGATTGTCACACACATACTAGGTGTGGTGAAATTATTCTCTGCATTTGACCCATCACCCTTAATCACCCCCTGGGAGATGAGGGGAGCAGTGAGCAGCAGGGGAGGCTGCGCCCGGGAATCATTTTTGATGATTTAACCCCCAATTCCAACCCTTGATGCTGAGTGCCAAACAGGGAGGTAATGGGTCCCATGTTTATAGTCTTTGGTATGACTCACGACCTACCGATCTCAGGGCGGACACATTAACCACTAGGCCACTGAGCGTGACGTTGGAATAAAGCAGAAAACATTCTAAGGCCAATACCCAACCCTAAAAGCCTGTCCATGTTTTACATGTATGCCATACAAAATGAGCTTTTCTCACGAATCCTAAAAATGCTCCGCACGTGTGTGGTAAGAAAACATGTGGGATGTTTTTAACATGAGCAGGGAGCTCGACCTTTGTATCAGGTTAAGTATTCCGACTTAGCCCTCAGCTCACAGGCTTCATTTGCAATTTTAAATTAAACGAATTAATTACAATCCATATGGCCCCGACACAAGGAAAACCTGACCCAACTTTTATTTTACCTGGGGAAAAAAACACATCCTCGCTCTTGTGCTCTTCTTGTTCTGTTTTGAAGTGGCAAAAAA
>NC_084749.1:17552015-17587015 GCF_033978785.1 Entelurus aequoreus | reverse complement strand
TATTTCCCGGTGTATTGCTCATGTTTAGAGTGTCCGCCCTGAGATCTGTAGGTCGTGAGTTCAAACCCCAACCGAGTCATACCAAAGACTATTAAAAAAATGGGACCCATTACCTTCCTGCTTGACACTCAGCATCGAGGGTTGGAATTGGAAGAACGGCAGCCTGGTGGGATATGTTTGTCAACGAGTGTGTTGTGCCAGAGGAATGGCAAGAGATCTTTCGAATGTCCAGGTCAGCTGTGATTCTACTTAGCGAAAAACTTTGTCGAAGTGGAGACAACGAGAATGCAGGCTCCCGTGCACGAGGGAAGACTACGGAAAACAGCAAATGTATTTGGACTGGCAAAGCAGACTATCAGTTATTTTCCGCGATGTATGTCGAGCGATTACTCAACATCTAGTTTTGTACTCTAACTATTGTGAAGCCATGAAGTGGTTGTGGCCGCCAATTTCAGCCTGCAAGCACAGTGTCCTGACCAGATATCTAGATCCCTAGATTGATTGTTGTTTTGATTGATTGAGACTTTTATTAGTAGGTTGCACAGTGAAGTACATATTCCATACAATTGACCACTAAATGGTAACACCCGAATAAGTTTTTCAACTTGTTTAAGTCGGGGTCCACAAATAAAATGTTCTTTATCACATTGTTTACTTTCACACATCCATTAAAGATATGATTCATGTATGATGGCTCAGGTGGGATTCAGTACAATAGTCTAGCAGCTGATGATGATGAGGCAAGCAAGGTTTACTGTTAAGAAAAATGTGGCAATAGTCTACATTGAAACACAGGGTAAGGATACACTTCCAGGTCAGAGGTAACTGACGCGCGCAATTTTTTCGCGCATGTGTACTAGGTCGCGTTGCGTGGCGGACGGAGGGGGGAGGCGGTCTTAAACGACCACTGTGTGTGTGGGGACAAGGATAAGGTTAGGTGGGATATAGCTTGGATAACCTTAGGCTATGTCTACACTAAGCCGGATAACCCCTTTAAACCAGGGTTGTCCAAACTTTTTCCACTGAGGGCCGCACATTGAAAAATCAAAGCTAGCAGGGGCCATTTTGATATTTTTTATTTTAAAAACCAATACAATATATGAATACAAAATATACATTTAGGCTTCCACTCAGGCTTGATCCCGGGGACCCCAAAGGGTTTTGGTCCCAAAAATATAAACAAATGTGTCATTATTCAGTATTAGTATTTGTGTTATTATTCAAGTTTTTAAATCTCTAGATCAACATTAGGTCTATCTGTCAATATGACATTTTTTAAAGATTTAAATTGTATGCTTTTTTTGTCAAAGAAAACCCTTTTTTTTAATGAAAAAAACACAAAATATGCAATATTTTCACCCAATAAATTTTTCAAGTGGGATATTTGAGATTATATAATAATTGGAGCCTTAAAAAGGTCAATAACTCATAACACCATTGATTTCAATTCATTATTATTTTTTGAGCAATGACACTTAAAAACTAATCACATTAAAATTGTAGGGGATCCAAAAGGGTCCTACTCATTAAAGTGTTAAAAAATAAATTATACTTTTTTTTTTACTGTTTACTTTAACACAATAATCTCGAGATCAACGTCAGATAAGTTTTATTGTTGTTTATGTTTTTTGTTTGTTCGTTTTAGGCCCTTCTTTAAAAAAAAAAACTGCTCGTTTTTTTACATGGCAAACACAAAATATGCAACATTTTCCCCAAAAAATATCTCAAAACATTTAATGTGACGTAATTGGAGCCTTGAATAGGTCAATAATTCATAATGACATTGATTTTGATTCATTACTATTTTTTAAAGAAAGAAACAGCCTACATGGCAGCTTTGTGTGATTAGAGTAAACATTGCTACATTTTCTTGTTACATTTGACCTGTTTGCTCTTTAAATACCACTTTTAATATTTTTTATTTTTTTCAATCGTATTTTTAAAATGTGCCGTGGGGCCGTTAAAAAATGACCTGCGGGCTGCAAATGGCCCCCGGGCCGCACTTTGGACACCCCTGCCTTAAACGAATAATTATTTCGCCTAAGCCCCGTTTCAGCCACACTAAACCAGCGTTTAAGGGTCCCCACCTCGGACAAATTTTTACACGGGTAAGTGCGCCGTGTATTTCTTGAATCTCCGGCTCTTAGCTTTGAATGGACTCATTGATCGTTTACAAACTGAGTTCGGAGAGGAAGTGACGCCAGAAAGACCGCGCCACAGCCAGCTTCATAATTAAGTGTTTTCGTAACTCAGAGCTAACCACTGGAAATATGGAGGTGAGTCATCTAGACATGCCCGTGTTTCGCCTTCTTCTACATGTACAGACGCTTGTGGAAATCACACATGAATACCCTAAGACAGGGATGTCCAAACTTTTTCCACTGAGGGTCGCACACGGAAAAATTAAAGCATGTGGGGGCCATTTTTATATTTTTCATTTTCAAACCATAACAAAATATATGCATTTTTTATTTATTTTACCTTTAGGGGTCCCGGGGACCATAAAGGGTCTCAGCCATTAAAATGTTAAAAATAAGTCAGATTTTTTTTTTTTTTTTAATTAACGCTTACAGTAAATCTCTATATCAACTTCAAGTTGATATAAAGTAATACAAATTAAAACAAATGTTTTATGGCTTTTCTGTCAAAAACAACTTACCGTATTTCCTTGAATAGCCGCAGGGGCGTTAATTAATTTAAAACCTCCTGTCACACCTGCGTTTACCGGAAACCGGCGGGATGGCCGTGCATGCGGTAATTATTTTAAAACCTCTTCTCACTCCGGCGTTTACCAAAAGGAATCCATAAAATGTAGGCGTGCGCTTTGAGTGTGATGTAAGCATACCATCATGAAAAGCACATTTAATTAAAAAAAACGTTATTATGGTCTTACCTGTACTTATAAATGGAGTCCATTTGCAGCTCCTTCTGACCAAAAGCATCGATAACTTGTTTATAGAAGTCTTCCTTATTTTCTTTCTTCAGTTTTAAAAGTCTCTGTTTCGATGGAGATATTCCTTTAATTATTACCTCCTGCTTCGATTGAAAGTCCAGTTTAGAAAACTGTTTTATTTTAGATACCGGTATGTAATCCTCCATGTTAAAAGTTCAGGCAGAGGAAAAAAAAAAAAATCTCCTGCTGCGTGTGTTCACTTCTTCTGCAGTACCGGAAGTCGCAAGAAGGATCACTAGCGCGGCAGCGCCCTCTACCACCAGGAGGCGGGAGTCATTTAATGACTTATACAGTATTTCACACACGCAGCTACGGTATATTAATAAAACATAGCTGCTTACTGTTCTCTTTAGCATACTGTACCGGTATTCAATAGCTTGGACCTTAAATCCTACTGAAAAGCTCTTTATCTTTTTTCCTTTGTGCGATTGTAAACTACTGAAAGCAGCTTCCTCCATTTTGAAAATGAGGACAGATGCGTCACTCGTGACGTAACGAATTTGACCCGGTGGAAGTTCTAGCCATATGCTAAATATTTTGCGAAACGAGTTTGACCCGGCGAAAATTATAGACATGCGATAATAACATTAATATTTTGCGAAACGAATTTGATCCAGCTTCAATAATAAACCGGCGATAAGGCCAAGCATGCGTTAATTATTTTGAGAAACAAGTTTGACCCGGCAGTAATTCTAGACGTGCGAATACTATATTCCCTGCGCCAATTCAAGGAAATACGGTAGTTTTTTTTATAGTAAAACTGAAACAGATGCAAGATGGCGGCGCTTCACGGCGGCAGCTTCTTGCAGGCGCTCTTGGAAGTGTAGACTGATTTGGCAAAAATACCCGTCAATTCAGTCAATTTCATGGCTGGCTCACAGCGTGTTCACTCCGTGATCACTTACGACCGACTTACGATTCTGGATGTGGAGAGATCGGGCCATTTTGGGCTGAAAGATGCGTGTACGGTGGACCTACTCGCTAGCTTGGGAATTCTTCGCGAGCTACATCCAGCAGTGGCCTTTGAAGCAGCGGGGTCCACTACCAGCGGGGACCGTCAAAGAAAGAGACGTAAGCGGTGTGCTCGGAAGCAGAAGCGGGGATGTCGGACGGGGCTAACAACAAAGCTAAAGGCGTTGTTGTTAGCGGGGCTAATGCTAAAGGCTAATCCTCAAAGAAGCGCTAATAAGGAGTCTGTTAAGCTACTTTCGCTGATGTGTTCGACTTTCACAATATTATGTCAGACCCACTCGACATCCATTGCTTTTGGTCTCCCCTAGAGGTGGGGGGGTTACCCACATATGCTGTCCTCTCCAAGGTTTCTCATAGTCATTCACATTGACGTCCCACTGGGGGGAGTTTTCCGTGCCCGTATGTGGGCTCTGTACCGAGGATGTCGTTGTGGCTTGTACAGCCCTTTGAGACACTTGTGATTTAGGGCTATATAAATAAACATTGATTGATTGATTGATTGAAATATGCAGTATTTAGTAATTAAAGCCCTAAAAGATTAATAATGCAGGACACCATTGATTTTCATTTTTTCATATTATTGAGTAATCCCGGTGAAAAGATAAATACAAAATCACTAAATATATTTGGCATCCAAAAGGTCCCTCACTCATAAAGTGATACATTTTTATTAGGTTTTTCTTTTGCTTTCAACACTTAAGTTACGAGATCAACTTCAGAAATATCAGTCGATTTTATGCTGGAACTATTATTTTGTTTGTTTTATGCGCTTTTGTCAAAGAAAACTTTGATGTTTTTATATGGCTACTACACAATATATGCAATATTTACCACATAAAACATTTTAAAGTGAAATGTTTGATGTTATTGGAGCCCTGAAAATAATTCATTATAACATGGATTTTTTGTCATTATTTTTTTTTTTTGAGCAATGGCAAAAAAAAGAAAAATGAAGAAAGACAAAAGAAAAAAAACAGCCTGCATGGCAGCTTTTGTGTCAACATTCCACTTTTTTTAATGCTCTTTTTTTATTTTTACAATAGTTTTTCCAGAATGTGTGGCGGGCCGGTAAACAATTAGCTGCGGGCCGCAAATGGCCCCCGGGCCGCACTTTGGACACCCCTGCCTTAAGAGAAAGCGATTGCAGCTATTTGGGATACAACACTTCTCAGACAGCAAGAGAACTTTCGATTGTCGAGGTCAGCTGTGATTCTACTTACCGAAAAACTTTGTCCATTTGTCGAGAATGTCAACGAGAATGCGGCCTCCCGTGGATGTGATAAAAAAGTAATAGTAATAGTAAAGTTCATAAAAAGTTAATAAAATTAAAATTGATGGAGAATGTCAGACTATTTAATTCAGAAAGACTGTAGGTTAGCTAGCTCATTTAAAATATCCTAAACTTTTTTTTGATCCTGCCTCTTAAAAGAATCGGAATCGAGAATCGTCAGGAATCGGAATCGAAACAAAGAATCGGAATTGTTCGAATTCAAACGATACCTAACCCTAGTCTTAACCGACCATTGTGTGTGTATGTAAGGATAAGGTTAGGTGGTATTTACCCTGGATAACCTTAGTGTAGAAGGGGCCTAAGCATACTTGCCAACCCTCCCGTTTTTAGCGGGAGAATCCCGTTATTCAGCGCCTCTCCCAGCAGAGATTTTCTCCCGACAAACTCCCCGTATTCAGCCGTAGCTGGAGGCCACGCCCCCTCCAGCTCAATTCGGACCTGAGACTGAGTGGGGACAGCCTGTTCTCACGTCCGCTTTCCCACAATATAAACAGCTTGCCTGCTCAATGACGTCATAACATCTAGGGCTTTTAGAGAGTAGAGTGCACAACTGCGCACACAACAAGGAAACGAAGCAGAAGAACAAGGAAATTACAGACATGGCGACGCCGTCGACGAGCAAGATGAAGAAATACGCTTGCAAGTTCCAAAACGAATGGAAACAAGAATTTCAGTTCATCCAGGACAGTTCGAAGGGGAAAGGGTATGTTGCCTGTACATTTTGTAGAACAGACTTCTCCATTGAACACGGTGGCCGAAATGATATACTCATCATGAACGGAGAAGTTAAACAGGACAATACTGCCATCTAATGGATAGCCACCGGAACACTGAAATTCAAGTATTTATTTTATTTATATGTAAATAAAATATATATATATATATATATATATATATATATATATATATATATATATATATATATATATATATATATATATATATATATATATATATATATATATAGCTAGAATTCACTGAAAGTCAAGTATTTCATATATATATATATATATATATATATATATATATATATATATATATATATATATATATGAAATACTCGAGTTGGTGAATTCTAGCTGTAAATAACCACGCCCCCCGCCCCAACCACGCCCCCCCCCCAAACAAGCCCCCACCCCCACCCCCTACCCCCCACCTCCCGATATTGGAGGTCTCAAGGTTGGCAAGTATGGGCCTAAGTATCATGGAAGAACATTTCACTGATAGACATGCATATTCATGAGCTTTCTTCGGAATGTAAAAGAAACCCAAAATATTTTTCTCTGTACAAAATAAAAATTACAAATGCATAAGATTGGTTCTAGTAGTACAACTTCCCTCTTTCACTCCTACCTAATCCCCATCCTGGTAATGCCTTGCTTCCTCTCTGCCTTGTGTTTTCTTATTGCGTCAATCACTGCAGCCCCTCCCTGCCTTTGTCAGTCTAATTGCCCATCACACTTTGAATTACAGTGTAAACGCTGCAGTATGTGGGCTGTGTTATCCCCCCCCCCCCACCCCCCTTCGCTACTTATGCACAAAACATTAATCATTCTTGAGACCCTTCACTGTATATACACGTCCAATTTTGACCGGCAGCAAAACAGCGCCAGATTATTTCAAGGAAGCAAAAATATACAAATGCAATTATTATACAATGTGCACATTCCTGGAGCTCGCGTTGATGGTCGCGAGCTCCGGAATTGGGGAGCATCTGACGCGTGTTTCGCTCAATCTACCGGATGATTTGCTCCGTATTGATTTTCATTCCACGATATGGAGATTCCCTCACAAAGAAGTGGCTATCTTTATTCGTGATTGCTTTTTAACCTTGGGAAATAAGCATGCCCAGGCAGTCGAGCAAGCGCATACAGTCCCGGACTAAATTGGGTGGATTGGCATACATTAGCATAGTTTGAGTGTTCCCTCCGGGTGCTCCCCGTAGCCTCAAGCTCTCCGGGCTGTTTGGCCAGTATTTGTTTGCGCACGTGGGGAGGACTCTACCGGGGGCCTCGTCCAGGTGGGTGGATGCTTGGGACCTGTCAGGAACACACCAAGGTGAGAGAAAGAGACTGACCCTGACCACCTGTCCCTGACATCCATCTCCCTGTGTATACACCGCTACTATACCGCCCCCCCTCCCGAGGCCTCCATTTACACATGTGATTGATTAAAGTAGGAAGCCAAGCCTGTGCATTTAAGGCTGAAGGGAGATGAACAATGGCTGGTGGAGAATGAATGGCCAAGTGTCAGAGCTTCTGTCCCAGCTTACTCAGGTCTGACCGGCAAAAAGGAACCAACAAGTTGAGCAAATGGCACAAAACACTCAATTGAGACTTTGTCATGTTCTTCTCAGGCCATGTCTACACTAAGTCGTTTAACCCAGTGGTCCCCAACAACCGGGCCGATTGGTACCAGGCCGCACAAGAAATAAATAAAAAAATTAAAAATAAAAATAAAAAAGTATTAAATCAACATAAAAAACACAATATAGCAGGGATACAGTCCGTAAGCACAAATGATTGTATTTCTTTATTGAAAAAAAAAAGAAAAAGAAAAAAAAAAAACACATTTCACCCTCCCCCCTTCCCCCCCGGTCCGTGGGACACATTTTCAGGCGTTGACCGGTCCGCAGCTACAAAAAGGTTGGGGACCACTGGTTTAACCCCTTAAACCAGTGGTTCTTAACCTTGTTGGAGGTACCGAACCCCACCAGTTTCATATGCGCATTCACCGAATCCTTCTTTAGTAAAAAATAAAATGTTTTTTTTTCCAATTCAAGACAAAGTTATATGTTTTTGGTTACACTTTAGTATGGGGAACATATTCTAAGTAACAAAGACTTAATTTAGAGTTATTTGGTAAGGGTTAGGGCAGGGGTGTCCAAAGTGCGGCCCGGGAACCATTTGTGGCCCGCAGGTCATTTTTAACGGCCCCACGGCACATTTTAAAAATAGGTTTGAAAAAAATTAAAAACATTAAAAGTGGTATTTTATGGAGCCCCTAAAAAGGGACATGGGGAATTTTTTTTTTTTAGCACGAGATAGTCGCACGAGAAACTTTCTCGTGGCCAGTGGCCCCTTGGGGCCCAGGCCCAGGGGGCCAGAGGCCCCAAGGGGCCAGGCCAACTTGGCCCCGCGGCCGCGACCCAAGCAAAACTACTTTTGCAAAAATAATAATCTTAAGCCCCAAGGGGCCAGGCCAACTTGGCCCCGCGGCCATGATCCATAGAGGGTAAGAGGCCCCAAGGGGCCAGGTCAACTTGGCCCCGCGGCCGCGACCCACAGAGGGCCAGAGGCCCCAAGGGGCCAGGCCAACATGGCCCCGCGGCCATGATCCATAGACGGTCAGAGGCCCCAAGGGGCCAGGCCAACTTGGCCCCGCGGCCACGATCCATAGAGGGTCAGAGGCCCCAGGGGGCCAGGTCAACTTGGCCCCGCGGCCACGATCCATAGACGGTCAGAGGCCCCAAGGGGCCAGGCCAACTTGGCCCCGCGGCCACGACCCACAGAAGGCCAGAGGCCCCAAAGGGCCAGGCCAACTTGGCCCCGCGGCCGCGAGCCACAGAAGGCCAGAGGCCCCAAGGGGCCAGGTCAACTTGGCCCCGCGGCCACGATCCATAGAGGGTAAGAGGCCCCAAGGGGCCAGGTCAACTTGGCCCCGCGGCCGCGACCCACAGAGGGCCTGAGGTCCTAAGGGGTCAGGCCAACTTGGCCCCGCGGCCATGATCCATAGAGGGCCAGAGGCCCCGAGGGGTCAGGCCAACTTGGCCCCGATCCATAGAGGGTCAGAGGCCCCAAGGGGCCAGGCCAACTTGGCCCCGCGGCCACGACCCACAGAGGCCCCAAGGGGCCAGGCAAAATTGGCCCCGCGGCCATGATCCACAGAGGGCCAGAGGCTCTCAATCATTATTATCAAAGCTAATTCTCAAATTGGATGGATCACACAACCTCACTCACATATTCTTTATCAATTATTAAAGGTTGTTTCTGAATTTTGATCACAGAACTTAATGCAAATATTCTTGATTGATTGACAAAGCTCATTCTCAAATTTTGATTACACAACCTTACTCTGACAAATTATCATTATCAAAAAGCTCTATCTCGAATTTGGATCACAGAATCTCACTCAAGTATTCTTAGCTGTGCCCCTCCCCCATCAAGTCTTTCATAAACCGGTCTGTTCTTTTAGAATCTCCTCATTTGGTATTTTGAACTCGTGAGAGACTGCTCAAAATTTGGTTTCCTTTCCCTCAGTTCAGACTCAGAGATAATTTGAAATCATTCAACAAGAAGTTTAACGCGCGCACACACACACACACACACACTTGAGTTGAGCATTACTTGGAAATTCCTATATTTTCCATTTTGCTGTTATTATCAGCATCTTCCCATTTTGTCCTTTTCTTTCGAGAAAGTTTACAGTCTGACATTTGTCACTGCTGTCAGTTAATAACTTTTTGGTCTTTGACCCATTTTGTCATTTTCTCGATTCGATCGTCACTGACCACTCTCTCCTGTCTGGCAGACATCGTTGCTGCCATCATAGCTAGCAAGCTGCCTGCAGCGGGTCATCCCTATGTTCCCCGTCCCTATGTTACCCGGGTCCTATGTTCCCCTCTACCGGGGAACTAAGGACCCTTTTTAAAAAAAAGGGTTCTATGTTCCCCGCTGCGGGGAACGTACAACACTTTTTCCAGAAAAGGGTTCTATGTTCCCCGCTGCTTCCAATGCGCGACTAAGTAAGACGCACGCAGACACGCATGACAGAGACGCGTTTAAGTTGTCGAAGGAAGGAAGTTCGCGTTTGAGTTGCTCTATCTGCTGCCGCACGCCCTGTGACAGGTTAGGTTTAGGGATGGTTTTGGTCAGGGCACAATTTCGCCAAAAAAGTGCTCCACAACGCCCTGTGACAGGTTAGGTTTAGGGATAGTTTTGGTCAGGGCACAATTTCGCCAAAAAAAAGTGCTCCACAACGCCCTGTGACAGGTTAGGTTTAGGGATGGTTTTGGTCAGGGCACAATTTCGCAATTTCGCCAGATACAATGCAGGGAACATAGGACCCTTTTTTAGAAAAAGGGTCCTAAGTTCCCCGGTCGCATACAAAGACCCAGGAACAACCGGGGAACATAGGACCCGGGGAACATAGGACCCGGGGAACATAGGCACGCTCCCGCCTGCAGATAGCAACATTTTGGTGTCCTTTGGGAAAATATTTAGAAAGAAGACAAAAGTACACACAGTTGTACAACTATTATCTTTATGATCTTTTTTTTGTTAGTTTCTCTGTTACTGTGTGTGGCCAATTAAGCGACTTTTGGCCATACCTGGCTGGTGACATTTAGCGACTTTCTGGTTGATGTTAAGATTAATAATAGCAACAGTTCTCTTCATCTTAATGCAATTTATTGTGTCTGTCTCTCCACATTTTGCCATTAGGTACTTTGAGCTCTTGTTGGTCAGTCACTCTAAGGTACATTGTTGCTGCCATCATAGCTAGCAAGCTGCCTGCAGATAGCGACATTTTGGTGTCCTTTGAGAAATATTAAGAAAGAAGACAAAAGTACAAGACATTGTACGATTACTATCTTTTTAAAATTATTTGTTTCACTGTGTGATTGACCGACTTTGCCGCTAGATTTCGCGTCTTTTGGCCATACCTGGCTAGCGACTAAAAACATCATTTAGCGACTTTTTGGTTGTGAAGATAAGTGGTAAAAGCAGATCTTCCTGTTGGTCTTCCCACATTTTGCCATTTGGTACTTTGCACTCTTCTTGGTCACTCCAAGGCATTTGTCCCTGCCTTCAGCTAGTCACTTGGCTCTTTTGGAATATATTTCACTGTAATTGGCTCTCTCTCTCTCTTTCTCCTCAGTACAAATCAGCCTGTTCCCTTGCCATTCATCACTGACCACTCTGCTCTCCTGTCTGTCAGACATTATTGCTGCTTGCAGATAGCTTGGGGTCCTTAGAGAAAATATCAGAAGAGAAAAGTACACAATTATCTTAATTATCTTTTTTATTCAGTCAGTCCTTCAGTGAGTCCCAGTGTGTTGGCGATTAAGCAACGTTGGCATTCAATTAGCGACTTTTGGCCATACATGGCTGGCGACTCAAAAAACTAGAAAAAAAGTACAAAAAGTTGTACAATTAATATCTTTATTATCCTTAATTCCCCTGAATCCTAGAGTGTGTTGCAATTAAGCAACTTTGCTGCTAGGTTTAGCGACTCTTGTTTTGGGCATACCTGGCTAGCGACTACAAACATTATTCAGCAACTTTTTGGCTGTTAAGATTAACGTTAATAAATTAAATCCTAATACAATTTATTGTGTTGGTCTCGCCATCTTGCTATTAGGTACTTTGAATTCTTGTTGGTCTCTGCTAAGGTATCTGGCTGTTGTCTTTGCCTTCAGTTAGTCACTTGGCTCTGGAATATATTTAACTGTACTTGGCTCTCTCTTTCTCCTCAGTACAAATCAGTCTGTTCCCTTGCCATTTAGACATTTTCTTGATTGGATCATCACTGACCACTCTGCTCTCCTGCTGTCTATCAGACATTGTTGCTCCCATCATAGCTAGCAAGCTGCCTTGGTGTCCTTTGTGAAAATATTTAGATAGAAGACTAAAGTGCACAAAGGTGTACAATTAATATCTTTTCAAAATATTTGTTTCACTGTCAGTGTGATTGACCGACTTTGCCGCTAGATTTCGCGTCTTTTGGCCATACCTGGCTAGCGACTGAAAACATCATTTAGCAACTTTTTGGTTGTGAAGATAAGAGGTAAAAGCAGATCTGCCTGTTGGTCTTTCCACATTTTGCCATTTGGTACTTTGCACTCTTGTTGGTCACTCCAAGGCATTTGTCCCTGCCTTCAGCTAGTCACTTGGCTCTTTTGGAATATATTTCACTGTAATTGGCTCTCTCTCTCTTTCTCCTCAGTACAAATCAGTCTGTTCCCTTGCCATTTAGACATTTTCTTGATTCGATCATCACTGACCACTCTGCTCTCCTGCTGTCTATCAGACGAATCAGTTGATTCTCTGCTCTCAATTGTCTATGCTAGTAAGCTGTTATTCTCTGCTTTGGAGTGTTGATGCTGGGTTGCTAGTTTTCTAAATCACCTCACACACTTGAAGGAAGCAGCACCGATCATAAACACACAAACAAACTCACACACACACACACACACACACACACACACACACACACACACATAATTGGTTTATCTGTTGTGATAGGCAAAGAGCCAATGTGCAAAGAAAGAAGGGAAATATGGATCATAAACGTTTAAGTGGAGGAGCTAGAAAAAAAATTCAGCAAGAAAAGAAAAAAAAGGAATCAGTTTTACTTGAGAGTGTTCCAAATATCTCCAGCTTCTTCAGTACAAAGACATCTGCTGAAAGCAATTCTATAAATGCTACTGCAAATTCAGCTAAGGTTAGCAATGCACCTGAGCTAGCATGTAGCTCCCAAGATCCTGAGACCACTACAAGTGTAGACACTGAACCAAATGCTTCTGATGCTTATGATTCAACCAATTCAGCAGTAGCCAGTTGCTCGGATGAATGTGAGGTCACTGCACCTCTGGACAGCATAGAAAATGAGCTGAATCTTTCTTCAACACCATCTACAGTGACAACTCTACCTAGTGATCCCGCTAAATGGGCTGAGACCCTCACTGAGTCAATGAAGGAAGTTCTTATTCAAAGAGGTGCAAAATCATTTCACAACCGTCACAGCCATTATCCAGCTTCTGTGAGGAACAGTGGGCTAGGAGGCAAAACCCGATGCCTAAACAATGAACATTTTACTTCACACTTGCCCAATGGACAACGAGTACAAAGAGAGTGGCTGATGTACTCTCCCTCTACTGGTAATGTTTACTGCTTTGCATGCAAACTGTTTTCCCCAAAAACGCATTCTTTTGTGACAGGCTATTGTGATTGGAAACACTCAGAAAGATTTGGTGAACATGAGCGAAGTGCTGAGCACATAACCTGCATGCAAGCAGTCTTGAACCGCGCCAAAGGTGCCACAGTTGATGCAGACCTGTTCAAACAGTTTCAGGCAGAGAGCAGCTATTGGAGGCAGGTGTTACAAAGAGTTGTTGCAGTCATTAAATTCCTTGCAGAAAGGGGCCTTGCATTTAGGGGTAAAAATGAATCGTTAGGGTCTCCTCTCAATGGGAACTACCTTGGTATTCTGGAGGTCCTGGCTGAATTTGATCCCTTTCTAAAGGATCACATCAGAAAGTTTGGGCAGATGGGTCGAGGTAATACCTCATATCTGTCCTCCACCATTTGTGAGGAATTCATTGAATTGATGGGTGCAAAAACCAAACAGGCTATAGCAGATGAACTGCAAGCAAGCAAATACTACTCTATCATTGTGGATTCAACCCCAGATTTATCTCATGTGGACCAATTGACATTCATATTCCGTTTTGTTAGCAAAGAGGGCAGTGTTGTTGAACGCTTTGTGGGTTTTGAGCCCATTACTAGCCATACAGGTGAAAGTTTGGCTAACTGTGTCATGTCTGTGTTGGAAAATCTAGGGTTAGAGCTGTCAAATTGCAGGGGGCAGGCTTATGATAATGCCAGCAACATGTCAGGGAGGTATAATGGGTTGCAGGCTCACTTAAAGAAAAGCAACCCATTAATACACTATATTCCATGTGCAGCTCACTCTTTGAATTTGGTGGGAGTCAACAGCATTGACAGATGTGGAAATGAAGTCTCTAAGTATTTTGACTTGATTCAGTCTATTTACAACTTCACAGCTGCATCCACACACCGATGGGACAGGGTATTTGGCAATTCCAACATAGATCTCACACTTAAAGCTTTATCCAACACGCGTTGGAGTTGCCGTGCAGAATCTACCAAAGCACTGTGGCAGAACTACAGTAAAATAAAAGCAGCACTACAGGTTATTTCCACTGATGACACAGAGAAACGAGACACACGAACTGAAGCTGACAGTCTAGTGCGGAAGCTGGATTCACTTGAGATGGCCTTCATGGCAGGCTTTTGGGACACTGTTCTGTCCAGATTTCAGGCCACAAGTCTGCAACTTCAAAAAGCAGACATGGACCTTGGTACAGCAGTTAGATTGCTGGAATCTCTGCGCACCTTTGTTCTCTCCCAAAGAGATCTATTTGATCATTTTGAGCAGAAAGCCTTAAACATGTTGGGTGGCACCCCATCTTACAGGGCTGAACGGACGAGGAAACGTAAAAAGTTTGCTGATGAATCAGCATCCCCAGATGTTGTGCTTGAGGGAAGGCAACTGTTTCAAATAGAGACATTTATTGCCTCTATTGATCAACTGAGTTCAAGCCTTAATCACCGTCTGGAGGCCTACAAACATCTGAACAATTTGTTCAGTGTCCTTTTCTCTTTGGATACAGAGTCCAATGCTTCAGTCCTTCACAAGGCCAAGATTCTCACTGAATCATACCCATCTGACCTCAATGAAAGTCTTGGACAGGAGCTTATACAGTTCAAATCTTTTATACAGCTCAACAACACTGATGAGGAGAGGACCCCTTCAGGACTGCTCAAAACAATAATACATTTTGGACTACAGCCTACGTTTCCTAATACATACATTGCGCTACAGATTTTTCTCACTCTACCGGTCAGTAACTGTGAGGGAGAACGCTCATTCTCTCTTTTGTCAAGAGTAAAAAATGAGCTGCGCACAAGAATGACTCAGAAAAGATTAAATGCGTTATCTCTAATGGCAATTGAGAGTGAGCTGACAAGAGAGTTGGACTTCAATGATGTGGTGGATGATTTTGCAAAATTGAAAGCACGAAAGAAACCCCTTGCTTAAAGGTGCACTGTGTAAGATTTTTAGGTTATTTCCAGAATTCACCCATTCACTAATGTTAGGCTACCTGTTTTCATGAATACTTACCACCACCATAAAATTCTAAGTATCCATTATGACTTGGAGAATTGCACTTTTGCCATTTCTGGGAAGTGTCACCTGGATTGTGAAGATAGGATTGACTTTAGGCAGAAGCTTGGTGCTTTCTCTGGCAAACTGAACCTCAAGCTTCATTCTCTGCAGCTTTGCATTCTTGTGCAGACTTTCATCCACAAGGAACTTTACAACTTCCCCACTATCGTGAAGGGGCCATCAAAAGATTTCAGTGTGTCCAGCATGTCTAGTCTCTTACTCTCCTTTCTTTGAGCCATCTCTTGTTTCTCATCTGCCCTACTCTCGAATTTTGCCTTCATGAATTTACTCCAGTTGAGTTCAACCTCCCTTTTTGCTTGTGCTGCTGCCTTGAAACCTCTGAAGCTCCTGGCTCTTCTGTAAAATTATTGACCTATTGACTGCGTTCAGTGTGCCCAACTTCTTCAGTTTGTAGTCCACCTTGCCACATTGTCTCTCCATCCCAATGTTGTGCACAGGGGTGCCATCAATGTTACTAGCCTGTTCACTGACAGGGTCCATTGGGAAGGTCTCCTCATCCATCCTCTGCCTGGCCAGGACAGTCTTCAGATGGGGCAGCATGAGATCTGTCAGCTGCTTCACTTCATCCAAGTATTCGGCAGCCACGTCTGACACTGAGTTCAGGACATGTCCAGTGCCTGTCCAGCCACTATAGCATTCTTGGAAATGGGCTATCTTGACCTGCATGCAGCCCTTGTACCATGAACTGGCCTACACCTTTCTTTGTGGTGCTCTCCGATGCATGTTATCATTTTACCTTTCTCCTTCTCCTCAAGCTTAACCACAAATAGATACAGACTTTGAGCCTCAATTTGCTGCACAGCTGCCGTTATGCCAATGTGTTTTCCTAAGATATTATTTTATTTTTAATGATAGAAGGGAGGAAAAGGGGGCAAAAATCATGTCCGATTTAGTTTTTTGGGTGGGTTGGGGGGTTTATTTCATGATAGCTACCAACTTCCAATACATAATATCTCTCAAATGACCCAATGCACCATCACTGAAGTGGGCGTAATCATTTTCAAAAATGTTTATTTTTAGGCCATTTATCCCCTCCCCCTGTGTCTGTGTGAAACCTGTGCTTGTCAGTGTCTGTGTGGTATACCTAATAGTGTGTGTGCAGTATGTGCACTCTTCTGTACAGTACAGTGTGCATGTCTGTTCACAGTATACAGTATTTCTTGCATAGTGCGTGCGTGTGTGTGCGCCCACACGCGCGGGGGGTTGAGGGGCCAAGACCATGTCAGGCCCAGGGGGCCAAAATTTCTTAATCCGCCCCTGGTGGCCACGAGAAAGCATTGGATGCGTGCACAAGGTTTGAGGTGTGTGTTAAAATGGCAGTTTAGGAGTTAATTTGTCTGTATTTCCAACTAGGACTTTCCCTCATGTGTGTTGTGGCAAAATGTGAATGCCTGATTAGTAGGTGTGAGACAAACACTTTATCTTCCTGGTTATTGTAACACTACATGTTTGACATTATTTAAGACTTTATTGTGCACCGGAAAAGGACAGTTTTCCTCTTCTGTGGCTGTGGGGAGTGGGCGTGGATTGCGGACCTGCTGCGAAGCGGGGTGTGCCTGTTAGTCCGATGTTGATGTGATAAAACTTCTTTCTTGTTTGGAAGATACACACACAATTGTAACTGTCTTCCTGCACATAATAAATATGTACAACGTGTTTGGATGTATTCATTCATGTAAAATTGTCATTAATTGTAATATTGCCTGACAAAAAGTGATTCGACGTAATATTTTGATATTTACACATCGCATATTTACACACGCGCATCTGACTAGAATACCCTTATGTGCATTACATATATCAACATCAAGTACCTACTATACTGTTTACTTGTTGAAATACCCTTTTTAGAGCAAATATCTACCCATATAATTTATGTGTATATATAATATATATATATATATATATATATATATATATATATATATATATATATATATATATATATATATATATATATATATATATATATATATATATATATATATACGCACACACATACATATATACATGTATATTGTATAGTCTTTAGGGGCTCCGTAGTATTTAAAGAGCAAACAGGTGAAATGTAACAAGAAAATGTAGCAATGTTTACTCTAATCACACAAAGCTGCCATGTAGGCTGTTTCTTTCTTTAAATGTCATTAGGAATTATTGACCTATTCAAGGCTCCAATTACGTCACATTAAATATTTTGAGATTTGTTGGGGAAAATGTTGCATATTTTGTTTGCCATGTAAAAAAACGAGATGTTTTTTTATTAAAGAAGGGCCTAAAACGAACAAACAAAAAACATAAACAACTATAAAACGTATAATTGACAGATAGATCTGAAGTTGATCTCGAGATTATTGTGTTAAAAGTAAACGGTAAAAAAAAAAATATATATAATTTATTTTTTAACCCTTTAATGAGTAAGACCCTTTTGGATCCTCTGTGATTAGTTTTTAAGTGTCATTGCTCAAAAAATAATAATGAATTAAAATCAATGGTGTTATGAGTTATTGACCCTTTTAAGGCTCCAATTATTATATAATCTCAAATATCCCACTTAAAAATTTTATTGGGTGAAAATATTGCATATTTTGTTTGTTTTTTCATTAAAAAAAGAGTTTTCTTTGACAAAAAGAGCATACAATTTAAATCTTTAAAAAATGTCATATTGACAGATAGACCTAATGTTGATCTAGAGATTTAAAAACTTGAATAATAACACAAATAATAATACTGAATAATGACACATTTTTAATATTTTTTGGACCAAAACCCTTTGTATATTTTTTATACATATATTGTATTGGATTTTAAAATAAAAAATATCAAAATGGCCCCTGCTAGCTTTGATTTTTCTATGTGCGGCCCTCAGTGGAAAAAGTTTGGACTTTGAGGTTAGGGTTAGGGTTAGAGGGTTAGGGCCAGGGTTAGAGTTATAATAAGGCCATACCGAATAAGGCATTAATAAGTACTTAATAATGACTAGTTAAGAGCCAATATGTTACTAATTTGCATGTTAATAAGCAACTAATTAATGGTGAATATGTTCCCCATACTAAAGTGTTACCATGTTTTATTGCTGGTGCATACAATGAACCGTGCATGAACATCACCTTGTTCAAAGAACAAAACCAACACAGTGCATAAACTCACAACAAATTACACACCTGCAAATCAGTCTGACTTCTGCTGTTGCCGTATCCGTAATACGCCGATAGGGTGTATGAGTCGGGTGTGTCTTGACCTCCGCCGAACCCTTAGGGTTCGATCGAACCCAGGTTAAGAACCACTGCCTTAAACAAGTAATTATTTAGCCTAAGCCTCGTTTCGGCATCTCTAATTCATCGTTTAAGGTCCCCTTCCTCGGACAAATTTTCACACGGCTAAGTGCGCCGTCTATTTCTTGAATCTCCGGCACTTAGCTTTGTATGGACTCATTGATCGTTTAAAAACTGAGTTCGGAGAGGAAGTGACGCCAGAAAGACCTGGCCCGCACAGGAAGTGACGTCAGAAAGAACGCGCTACAGACAGCTTCATAATAAAGCGGTTTCGTAACTCGGAGATAACTACTGGAAATATGGAGGCAAGTCATCCAGACATGCCCGTGTTTCTCCTTCCGTCTGTACAGACGCTTGCGGAAATCACAGAAGAATACCTTAAGAGAAAGCAATTGCAGCTATTTCAGATACAGCACTTCTCAGACAGCTGCCGTCTTGTTTTATCATATATTGCTGCCTTTGCACCTGTCCATGTTTACTTTTGTATGCACATTAAATCAACAAAAAATCCTGACTTTGGAGCAATGTTCACAGACTGGAGTATTTGGCTCTCTATTAGATGCATTGCTTGTCCGTATTGGGACCATGATTTAGGTCCTAACTTGTTCACCGGTCCTCATATGGAAGGTACTTTTCCTTGATGTCTCAAGAAGGGTAAAAATACAAGAACACACACACACCTACACACACACACACACACACACACACACACACACACACACACACACACACTGTGTGCACTGAGTGCAGAGAGCAACAGATTGGCTGAGCTTCAATCAATTGCATTTCCACAGAGTCCGCTGAATATATGCCTGTAAGTAAAAAGACATGTATTCATATTTTTTGCATTTGTATTGCTGTGCACCAACATTTAATAGATTTTTGCGATGCACATGCATCCCTGCCATGTTTTTTTTTTTTTTGGTAAATCAGGAGTGTAGTGTTGATGTAACCCTGCTAACTAACTCACTGTACAACCCAACCAAAAGAAGTGACACCACCACCACATAATAATAACACCAGCAAACAGGCACAGAGAGACGATAGGTGGTGGTTTTGAAGAACTGCACACGCAAATCTTGACTTGACGTGTCAGCACAAGTTGCCGAGCCAAAGTCGGACCGTTTGTTTTTGCAACACAATCCTCATCTTTCTTCTTTTTCCCATCGAGTGGAAGAGGCACGTCTGTCAACTGCCAGTCGGGATGTTTTTTTTTTTTTTGTTTTTTTTTCTTTCTTCCTTACACCTCCATTCTGTTGCCTTCAAGGGCCTTGTTGACACGAAATGAGGTGAATCCATGCTGGACCAAAGAGAATACCTTGTCTGGTTTTAGAACAACACAAAAAGCCTGATGCCGCTTTTCAAAACTTGGCAGACTTGGCATTAAAAAAAAAAAAAAAAACGGCCTCCCCCTCATTGCGTTTCTGCTCTGCTGAGACCTGAGAAAACAAACATCGTCTTTGGCAGCGCTTAAACGAAGACGCACAACATTGACACGTTCGGAATCATTATTGCGGGACGTCATTCACGAAGCAAAGCAGACTTTTAGGGTTCCCTGCACACTGCAAAAACTGAAATCTAAGATTAAATATCTCAAATAAGGGTGATATTTGCTTGTTTTCTGTCTGATAAGATAATTCTTCTCACTAAGCAGATTTTATGTTAGTATCTTTTACTCGTTTTAAGGGTTTTGGTCCTAAATGATCTCAGTAAGATATTACAGCTTGTGGCTGAGATTTGATGACCTATATTGAGTAAAACATGCTTGAAACTAGAATATCAACTGATGCAAAGCTGTGTCATCAACACTTACAAGTATAAAACTACTTTTTTAAAGTATTAATTTCTTACTTCAAGCATGAAAAAAAAAAAAAAAATCATGATTTTGACACATGTGCCTCATAATTAAAACAGATGACAGCCGAATGGACTTTGCTGTTTTATTTTCAATGAAACAATAGACAATAGGTACTCATATAGTAGTACAGTTGGCACAGTACAGTAAACTGAAAGTTAATATTTAAACATTTAACATTTCTAACAATTTTGAACAGAAATAGTTCATGCACATTCAGATAAATTCTTCAAAATTACAATAAAAAAATAATTGGCCGGGGCCGGGCTGTATAGCGCACTAATTGTCTGAAAGAGCACGCACTTGGCGCGATGATGTCATGTTATCGATGGAAAAATGCATTTTTAGACAATATGATTTGCCTGAGCGGCTAGTAGACCCCGAGAGTAACAAGCGGTTGCCTTGTTGCCTTTCCATTAAGAACAATAAATTAGTTTTTAGTATAAGTTTGCTGGTTTCAAGAAATGTAATGCCGAGCGCATATCATTATGTCAAGATAATGGCACTGGCATTTACTTAATTTAAGAATATTTTTCAACATATTGAGCAAAAAGGTCTCTTTTTTTTCTACCAAGAAAAGTGCACTTGTTATTAGTGAGAATATACTTATTTAAAGGTATTTTTGGGTTCTTTGAGGTTAGCTGATTTGACTTGTTTTGGAAAGTCTTGACAAACCGAATTGTCTTGTTCTATTGGCAGATCATTTTGCTTAGTTCAAATAAAATACTCCAAATTTTTGTATTTTTTTTTCTTGTTTTTGAACACTGACTTTTTGCAGTGCAGGAATTCATTGAAATGTAATCTTAATTGATAAAATATATGTTTTTCCATTTTCTATATCTTCAATAGGGTCACAAGTGAACTGGAGCCTACTCCGCTTGACTGCGGGCGAGAGGCAGGCGACATCCTGGACTGGGCACATACACTGCAAAAAGTCAGTGTTCAAAAACAAGAAAAAAAAATTACAAAAATTAGGGGTATTTTACTTGAACTAAGCAAAATTATCTGTCAATAGAACAAGAAAATTTGGCTTGTCAAGACTTTCCAAAACAAGTAAAATTAGCTAACCTCAATGAACCCAAAAAATACCTTAAGATAAGTATATTCTCACTAATAACAGCTGTACTACTATATGAGTACATATGTTCTCTTGTTTCATTGAAAATAAAACTGCAAAGTCCATTTGGCTGTCATCTGTTTTAATTATGAGACAATTGTGTCAAAGTCATGATTTTTTTGTCATGCTTGAAATAAGAAATTATTACTTTAAAAAAACAGTTTCATACCTGTGAGTGTTGATGACACAGCTTTGCAACAGTTGATATTGTAATATAGGTCATAAAATCTCAGCAACAAGCTGTAATATCTTACTGAGATAATTTAGGACCAAAACCCTTAAAACAAGTAAAACACTCTAACATAAAATCTGCTTAGTGCAAAGAATTATCTTATTAGACAGAAAATAAGCAAATATCACCCTTATTTGGGATATTTAATCTTACTTAGATTTCAGTTTTTGCAGTGTATAAACCAAAAAACATTCACATTCACACCAAGGACAATTTAGAGCAGGAATTTTTAACTACCGTAACTTCCGGACTACAAGGCATTACTTTTTTCTCACGCTTTACACTCTGTGGCTTATGAAACGGTGCAGCTAATTCTTGGATTTTTCTTGGCGGACGGCCACAATGCAAATGTATTTTTATTTTTCATTGTTTGTGCTATGGCGCCATCCTTTGGACGAGTTTGCTCACTGCAGTTGCTGCAGTGCCCTTCTTTTAAGAGCTAACAACTGGAAGCGGAAGTGGCGTTCCGTCTTCTAGACATCCATAGCATTTCTACTCGTAAGGATTCTGCATTCATCACTCCAAGCAACACTTGTGAGTTTTACAATACAAACAAAACAATTCCCACTTACAAAACCGTCCCGTGTGTGATGACCGTAGGAGTGTTTTCATGCATATGTTTGCGTGAGGAATTACCCAGGATGCAAAAAAAATATCTCCATGTAGTGGCCGGGTGACTGATTAGTGGATCATCCGGGCTACCGGTGAGTAATGTATTCTACAGTAGAACACACTCAAAGCTTTTTTGATTGATTGATTGAGAAGTTTATTGACATCTTAAATAATTGAATCCATGTAATGCTTTAAAAAGACAAATGGATGGCACAAAAAGCTAAAAGGCTTGTTTTCATTGTTGTCCATTAAATATTCATCGCATTTGATACATTCAATAATAATATATATATATATATATATATATATATATATATATATATATATAACCTGTAACATGTATGTAAAAAAATATGTTAAAATTAAAATTATGTACATATACACAGTTTACATGTCAGGTGATTTGAAAATTAATATATACAAAAATGTCCTGGGTACGACATTAAACTGCATCCAACCTGGAGAGGGATGGGCGCCGCCAGGTTTATATCACCCAAGACACACCACATGATGACGACTACTGCTTTACCCATACCGGTTCGGTCGTCGCCCGGGTCAACAAGGACCGCGCCTACCTTTGGCCACCAGGACGGAGGTGGAAAATTTACTACTGGAAAACTCTGCAGATTCCGCACTAGAGACAATTTAGTTGTGGGAACCTGGAATGCAAGGACACTAACTGCTGATGGGAAACTAGAAGAGCTAGCCCACGAAATGGATCAATACCACTGGAATATCTTAGGCATCAGCGAGCTACGCTGGAAAGGATTCGGTCAAACATCAACCGACGTAGGCCACAAGCTCTATTTCAGTGGCAAGGAAGACAAACACCAGTATGGTGTTGGTTTCCTTGTTCACAAAGACATTACGGACACTGTCATGGGCTGCCGGCCTGTCTCAAGCAGACTCATTACCATTCGATTGAGAGCAAATCCATTTAACATCACCATCATTCAGGCCTATGCCCCAACATCCACGTATGACGACAGTGAGGTGGAGGATTTTTACGATGAAGTACAAGCAGTCCTAGATAAAACTCCAAAGAAGGACATCCTTATTGTACAAGGAGACTGGAATGCGAAGGTTGGAGAGGATGCTTATAACAACTGGAAAGACACATGTGGTCCATACAGCAACAGCGAGACCAACGATAGAGGCCTAAGGCTCTTGGAGTTTGCCAGGTACAACAATCTGTTGCTGGTGAACACACTTGGCCCCCATAAGGCCTCCAGACGATGGACCTGGCACAGTCCCGGTGGAGTGTACCACAACCAGATCGATTACATATTGGTCAAGAAGCGCTTTCGCTCAAGCGTCAATACTGGCAGGACGCGCAGCTTTCCAAAAGCAGACATTGGGAGTGACCATGACCTCGTCCTGATGTCCTTTCACCTTCGCTTGAAGAAGATCAAAAGCTCTAAGTGCACTAGAATGAAGTTTGATCTGGACAAACTGCGAGACCCTGAGGTGGCAGAAGTCTTCAAGACAAGGATAGGAGGGAGGTTTGCACCACTGATCAATCTAGGTGCAAAAGAATTTGATGTCAATAGCATGACCATCACGTTGAACAAAGTCATAACCGAAGCAGCCACTGAGATCCTTGGCAAACTCTGCCCAAAGAAGAAACCTTGGGTCACTAATGAACTGCTAGACTTGTGTGACAAGCAGAGAGCCCTGCAGAAGAGTAAGAACTCACCTGAAGGATCTGATGCTTATAGAGTAATCAATAAGAGCATCAAGAAAGGCATGCAGTCAGCAAAACAGAACTGGATTGAGGGAAAGTGCCAAGAAATAGAGAACAGCCTGAATGCCAACAACAACACCAAGAAGGCATATCAAACTGTTAAGGAGCTAACAAGAGCAAAACAAACCAGAGTCTCTGCAATCCAGAGCAAGACCGGTGAATACCTAGCGGAAGAACAGAAGATCCTAGACAGGTGGACAGAATACTGCTCTGAGCTCTACAACCACACGGCAAGTGGAGATCCAACAATCCTGACATGTCCTCAACCCACAGAGGATGAAGACACACTCCCCATCCTCCGTGAAGAAGTTGAGGCAGCAATCCGAGCACTGAAAAAAGGAAAAGCAGCCGGAGTGGACAACATCCCAGCTGAGCTCGTACAAGCAGGGGGGAGAAGCCATGATCGACACCCTCACCATCCTGTGCAACAAAATCTGGCAGAGTGGTGAGTGGCCTACATCATGGACCCAGTCACTTATCATCACACTTCCGAAAAAAGGCAATCTCCAACTGTGCCAAAACTACCGCACCATCAGTCTTATTAGCCATCCCAGCAAAGTCCTACTGAAAATAATACTAAATAGGTTAAAACCCCAAGCTGAACTGATCATAGCTGAAGAACAGGCTGGATTTAGAGCAGGGCAGAGCACCACAGAACAGATTTTCAACTTGAGAATCATTTGTGAGAGACACCTGCAGCATAAACAACACCTTTACCATGTGTTAGTAAAGACTTTAAGAAAGCCTTTGACCGGGTATGGCATGCTGCACTGTGGGCAACAATGAGGAAATACAACATCAGTCCTAACCTTGTCAGTCATTCAACATCTGTACAATAAAGCTACCAGTGCAATTCGCTACAACGGCGCTATCGGAGACTGGTTCAGGACAACAATTGGAGTGCGCCAAGGATGCCTTCTCTCTCCCATTCTCTTCAACATCTTTCTGGAGTGTATCATGACGGATGCCCTAGCAGATCATGAAGGAACTGTCAGCATTGGAGGCAGACCAATCACCAACCTCCGTTTTGCAGATGATATCGATGGGCTAGCTGGAGAAGAAAGAGAACTTGCCAGTCTAGTTGAAAGGCTTGATACCACCTCCCGAGCCTACGGAATGGAAATCCATGCTGAAAAGACCAAAATGATGACCAACAACAAAAATGGCATCCGCTCAGACATCAAAGTCAATGGACAGGCACTGGACACAGTGGACACACCATAAAAGTAGGTGACAGTGTCATCACCAGGAAAGATGAGGTCACCTACCTAGGTTCCATTCTAGAGGCTAACCTTTCCTGTGATAAAATGGCAACCAAGGTAATCAAAAAGGTTAACCAACGAACGAGATTTCTCTACAGAATTTCCTCTCTGGTCAACAAAAGAACCTTGAGGATTCTGGCGGGAACTCTCGTTCAACCCTTTTTCGATTACGCATGCACCTCCTGGTACCCTAGCACCTCCAAAACCCTCAAATCTAAACTCCAAACATCTCAGAACAAGCTAGTCAGGTTACTTCTAGACCTCCACCCCAGATCACACCTCACTCCAACCCACTTCTCTAAAGTGGGCTGGCTCAAGGTGGAGGACAGAGTTAAACAACTTGCACTGAGCCTAGTCTATAAAATCCGCTACACCTCCCTGATACCGAAGTACATGTCAAACTACTTCCTTAACGTAAATGACCGCCATAACCACAACACCAGGGGGTGCTCCACTAACCACGTTAAACCCAGATTCCGAACTAACAAAGGTCTTAACTCATTCTCTTTCTATGCCACATCAATGTGGAATGCGCTCCCAACAGGTATAAAAGAAAGGGCATCTCTATCCTCCTTCAAAACCGCAATAAAAGTTCACCTCCAGGCAGCTACAACCCTAAACTAACACCCTCCCCGGATTGCTAATAATCAAATGTAAACAATCAAATGCAGATACTTTTTCTTTTTCTTATGCCTTCTGATCTCTCTCTCTCTCTCTCTCTATGTCCACTACTTGATGTCCATACCCCCCCCACACCCCCCTGATTGTAAATAATGTAAATAATTCAATGTGATTATCTTGTGTGATGACTGTATTATGATGATAGTATATATGATAGTATATATCTGTATCATGAATCAATTTAAGTGGACCCCGACTTAAACAAGTTGAAAAACTTATTCGGGTGTTACCATTTAGTGGTCAATTGTACGGAATATGTACTTCACTGTGCAACCTACTAATAAAAGTCTCAATCAATCAATCAAGTGTCAAGCTTCAAGTACCTCGGTGCAATCGTGTCCGATGAAGGATCCAAACGGGAAGTCCTTGCCAGAAGTGCTCAAACAACTGCTGCCCTGGCAAAACTCAAACCCATATGGAAAGACACAAACATCAGTCTGGCATCAAAGGTGAGATTACAGCGCTCACTTGTAATGTCGATCTTCCTTTACGCCTGTGAAACATGGACCCTTACAGCAGAGCTGCAGAAAAGAATTCAGAACATGGAGATGAGATGCTACAGAAGACTCATGGGTATCTCCTACACCCAACATGTCACAAACGAAGAAGTCCGGCAAAAGATCAGCCAAGCCATCGGCCCACATGATGACCTGCTCACCACGGTCATAAAGCGGAAACTGAGGTGGTACGGACACATCACCAGATCCTCAGGCCTTGCAAAAACAATCCTGCAAGGCACCGTACAAGGTGGCAGGAGACGAGGGAGACAAAAGAAAAGATGGGAAGATAACATCGGAGAATGGACTCACCTGAAACTCACCGAGGCAATGAGAGCTGCTGAGGACAGAGAGGGATGGAGAGAGCTGGTCAACAGATCGTCTGTGGTGCCCCAACGACCCTTTGGGGTTATGGGATAGGTTAGGGGTTAGGTTATATACAAAAAATGGGGGGGTTGATATATACACTATGTACATGACGATGCACCTGTTGACTCCAGGAGTGTGCAAAATTTTATTAACCTCTTTAGGACCAAGCTGTTTGTTTACATGCTTTTTTTATTTCCCTTTGCTATTTGGGCTTATTGGACCCTAATTAGAATAAAAACCAAAAATCATCTTTTGATATGATGTACTTAGTCCATAAGTACACAAACGTGTACTTCATTATTTTTACACTTTTGTTTCCAAATGCCATTGTATGTTATACACTTCTGACACCACCAGATAGCAGTTTAAGTGTCCAAATAAGCGGCCATAAGACCCCAATTCAGTAATGTACACAATTTTGGAAATAAGAGCTAAAAGGTGCTGTCCACGCATGTGGACACTAAGGCCTTTAGAATGTAAAGGTGACTATATGACTGTTATTTGATGTTTTTTATGCTCTTTCTATGAAAATATTTTTTTTCTTGATATCAATTCTACTTCGCGAAAATTAGTTTTGTGATAGACGAGGGGTGAGTTTACCATTTGCGAACAGTTTTACTGTAGCAGATTACCCCAAGCAGCGCCAAATCATGTACAGTATGTACAATAATTTACCTCAAAATATGATACATATTTTAAACTTCATGTACGATAATTTGTCATTTTCCAGCTGGAAACACTGATACACTTTCAAGAATCGACATAAATATGCACAAACAGAGATTTGAACCCGCAACCTCGTGACTGTGAGGACATAACGCGGCCCTTTGGTAGAATAATTTCATTTGTTTCTTTGTTTTTCAAAGGACAAACAAATAAAAGATACATTTTAGGCAGGAAGTAACAATACAATAAAAATCAGTTTACGTTTTGGTGTTTAAAAAAAGCTGTATATGAATAATTAAACTGGGATTCAATTATACCAGAGTGGATACAAGTCACGAGTGCATGTAGGAAATGCAAATGTCCCAAATTATTTGCATCTCCTTTGTTCCTCTGAACATTCTGTCTTCATTTAGTCAGGTAATCCAATAATCTGCCACAATAGATTCCAATAAATTGACGTCACCTTGCCGCCGCCCTAAGGGGGGTTATTTAGTAAACATCCGCGTGTACCTGTCCGAATGATTCGATTTAAAAAGCAAAACTCCCAAATTGACTGAAATATGATTCTGAGGATGGAGCACAAGGAGCTACTGAAGGTTGTGGTGAAAATGTCAAATGCAAATCTGCTCCATGGTGTTGTATCGCACTTTTTTTATTGGATGCTCTCTTACTGACCTGAACATATTTGAATGAAATGTTCTATTGTCAGAAATATGAACTGATCTATTGAATTGTATTTTATTACTAGTATGGACAACATTTATTGAAAAGTCTTACTGAGCGGTAGTGACTGTAAAATACTATTTATAATAATAATATGAATAAATCATGAAGTTGGTTGAAAATTAAAAAAAATACTATATTGATATTCGACTCATGTTTTTGCTATGGAAGTAACATCATCTTTGTCACATGATTGCCTGTCAGCCATTATTTTCATCTTAAATCCACCGATGCATTTTTACATTAATATTATTTATTCATTCACAGTTAGATATACTATTCTACGTTGCACCAATATTCTGGTTGTTGTTACACCAAAGCCTCTTTTATTTATATTTTGCTTGATTTTGAATCATTTCAAAAATACAACTTTTGGTTTTTTTTTAGTTTGTGGGTAAATGTGTTTCCATAAACAAACACTAACTCAAATAGAAGGGTTATATTTACCAGTAGTTTGTCTTCTTATATAATGATTACCTTGGTCAAGAAGATACTATTTTGGTACTGACATTGCCAATTTGGGGATGAAAAAAACTACAGTGTTTTTTTTATTCACATACACATTGGTGGAAGTGTACACAATGCTTTTTGAGTGAGCATTTTTTAGTTTGGATCAAGTATTTGAGTTGGAATTCATGTATTTTAATATTGTACTTCTGCTTATGACTGGTAAGTCCTGCCTCCCCTTGTTTTCTTTAACCTGAGTCTGATTAGTTTACCAAATGGGTGGGTGATACAGGGAATATTGGTACTGTGTCTCTCGATGTTTATATACTATATATATATATATATATATATATATATATATATATATATATATATATATATATATATATATATATATATATATATATATATATACACACACATACATACCTGTATATATTATATATAATGTATGTATATATGTATGTATATATAGATGTGTATACTTTATGTATGTATGTATATATGTATGTGTATACTATGTATATATATATATATAGATGTGTATACTTTATGTATGTATGTATATATGTATGTGTATACTATGTATGTATATATATATATATATATATATATATATATATATATATATATATATATATATATATATATATATGTATATATATATATATATATATGTATATATATATATGTGTGTGTATATATATATATATATACATATTAATATATATGTATGTGTGTGTATATATATATATATATACATATTAATATATATGTATGTGTGTGTATATATATATATATATATATATATATATATATATATATATATATATATATATATATATATATATATATGTATGTGTGTGTGTATATATATATATATATATATATATATATATATATATATATATGTGTGTGTATATATGTATATATACATATATATATGTGTATATATATATATATATATATATATATATATATATATAGATGCGTGTGTGTGTGTGTGTGTGTATATATATATATACATATATATAGATGCGTGTGTGTGTGTGTGTGTGTATATATATATATATGTATATATATATGTATGTATGTATGCGTCTTTCCCGTCACAGACGAGTGACGTAGCTCGACAAAAGCTGACGAAAAAGTTTAGACTGACGTCACTTTTGAAAAGATCAGATTCTCATCGGATTCAGGACTACCTCCTGATGTGGCCTGAATCTGATGCCAAAAGATTAGCTTTGGAGCGTTTAGACTGGCCAAAAAATCAGATCTGTGTCACTTGAGGGCAAAAAAATCAGATTTGTTGTGCACTGTAAAGACAGATCTTACACTCACTCAACTTTTATTCAAAACGAACAATACGGGAGCCTTTGCCATGATTTATTCATTGGCCCTAACAGCGTCATCTGTCGGGAGTCCGTGATCCTCTCCTCCTGCGGGACACATCGCCTGCACTCCGCCCACAGAAGCCTCTCTGCGGTCCTGCAAATTGCATCTTTACGAAAGTACAAGGACAGGCCATTTTGTCACAAACGGCGGATTGTCGGCTCTGCGGGGGTCGCCTTGGACCTGTAATTGACTCTGAGACAATACGTCCCCCGTCCCCCCTCTCAGGGGGAGGTGGTGGGTGTGGAAGGCCAGGCTCGGATTAAGAGGCTGATGCACTGAACGCCTTCAGGTGCTGCAAAGACCCCCGGAGGGCTCTCAGGTGGGAGGACAGCGCTAAACGGACCGGCACGGGAACGTTTACCGTGGCGTTCCACAGGGACTGTCACATGTGTCACTAGTGTCGACGCCTTTATGAGGGAGGTTTGTGCTGGTCGCACATTTTGCATTGTTCAACGGGTTCTCCCAGTGAATTATTCATCAATCAGCAGTGTTTCCCGCAGTACTGCAATCTATTTGAATAGGGCATGTCCTTGTTACATTTGCATAATTGGCCATTACGCATGTGCATGTCATTTTTCAAAAGGTTAAAACTTTTATGCAAAATTTCAGCGTTTTCTTGTTACATTATGTATTTTTGCTGAATTTTTAATTTTTTTGCTGGGTTTGTTTATTTTATTTTTAAAATGCTCCTCGAGTTCCTATAAAACATCCCGCAGTTTATATATTTCACTGTCTCCAGGCTATGTCTTGTATATGTGTGTTCTGCACACCTCCACGCCTCGCCTTTCACAACAGTTGTGATGGGCTTGTGGAGGTGACCTGCATTTCTGAAGACTTTGCAGTTTGTTCCCGCTTTTATTTGATTTCCAAGTAAATGCATGACCCAAAAAACATTTTCACCCACATTTTGGTATGTCATCTTGGTTTTCCTACCGCCAAACGTTGAGCGTGCAAAAATAACCATTCCGTGGAATTAAGGGCCCAAACAAAAAAAATCTAAAAAGTTGACTTCCATGTGGCTTTTTCACTCTTTGCCATTGTCTCCAAAGCTGTAAAAAGGTCAAATTAATGTTAAATATTCATTCATTCATTTGATCTGTCATTTTATATATACAGTGGAACCATAATTCACAAACCACTCATTGTACAAACGTTTCGATTTACGAACTACATACTTCCACCCATTTTGCGCCTCACTGCGCAGCCATTTTGTGCCCGGCAGCACATTCATTGTGGGCGGGCTGATCGATCTCTGGTGCCTATTGAGTTAGCACAGCAGTGCTGCCATTGGCGACTGTGCTAATGTCTACTTTGAGTGCTTTTTTTTAGCCGTTTTACAGCAATTTTCTGTTTTTTTTCTAGCTCTATGTGTCCAAAGAAGGCAATGGACAAGCGGTGTGTGGTTTGAAACATTCCGGAAGTTGTCTGCACTGCCTCCTCCCACCTCCCTTCCACTGCATGCCAAGAATAATAAAGGTAAAGTGCATTTTATTCGTAATCATTATAGCAACCTGGCTGTTAAAGTTAAGGGGTTTTGTGATTTCAAACCATAAGTGCACCACAGAACTAGTGACAGTGTGTGTGCTTGTCGGCAGGGCAGCTGTGTACGAGTTCAGCTAGTTGTTTTGTCTTTGTTATTAAATAGAGTTGATCCATCACCCCCTTAAGATTTGTATTGACTACCAATTTTACTAAAATATGGACATTTTTCAAGACTGGAATGCATTATTCATGATTACATTGTTTCTTATGGAGAAATTTGCTTCAATATACAAACTTTTTTTTATTGACGAACCCTGTTCAAGAACCAATTACATTAATAAATCAATGTTCCACTGTATTTTGCATTGTTTTTATGCATGTGAAACTGTAATTATTCTCTATAAAATGTAGTTTTGTGTGTCAGGTTCAAACACTGATGACATGTATTAAACAGACAAGAAGCAAGGAACCATGCAGAGACCGAGTTCAATTTAGCTCATGAGGAGAACGCATGGAGCTGCACACTTAGTCACAGTCTCGCCCTACGCTCTAAGGTACAGCTCCAGTGTCCCTCTATTTATTCAGGAGTTCCCTAGTCAACATCACTGAGGCCGCCTCTAAAAGGAGTGGTCACATATATCATGCAAAGCAGGTCCAGTACGCACAATACGTGACGGAATGTGCTGGGGCCTTGTGATTTCGCCTTGTCTCTGCTTCGTCTGCGTGCTGTCGTCTTATCTTCGTTGAGGTCCTTGAAGTCCTTGGCTGTTAGCGGGCTAAAACAAAGATAACATCTGCGGCTGAGGCCACCCCTCAGACAAGAAGTTTTGTCCTTGCACAGATAGGAAAAACACAGCTTGAGCACAATAGCTAATAACTATAGCAACGGACTTTAAGCATACTAAAGTTGTGTGATAATATATACACATGATTATTCTAACATTGTGTCAATATTTTTGGGCGTCCAGAATGATTAATTTGATTTACAATATTTCTTATGGGAAACATTTCTTCGGTTTTCTTACGATTCGTATTTCGTTGGATTACTAACAAAAATCAAGCTACTGTCATGAGTCCTCATGACAATTATTTGTATATTTTATGGTATTCAGTTTAATTTCCTGTCCAGCACTGTTATTTCTGTTTCCATTTCCTGTTTTCCTCTTTTTGCCACTATTTCTCCTGTTTGGGCGCTGACTTCCTCACCTGGTCCTGGTTGCCAGGATGCTTTAAAACCCAGCCAAGTCTTCTGGACGGTTGCTTGTGGATCATTTGCTGTGCTTTGTACCCAACTCGTGCCTAGCCTTCCCTGTGCTTCCTGTGCACTTCCCTGCTGCACTGTTTCCTTGGATATTGTCATTACAATTCTGCCAACTTTGCCGGTTTGGGGGCAAAAAGTGGGCAGATTAACAGAAATCGATGGGACGGGAATGGGGGGGAAGTAGGCTCGAAAAGTAGTTGATGTCTCTGCAACCTGGGGTCACGCTTCAAGCTACGCCTGTGCAGAGCGTAACAGGAATTTTGAATGGAAATGAACAACTTTAAATTGACGCGTGACATGTCATCGTATGTCGTTTTCAAACTGGAGAAAGACTAGGTTCATTGTTAAAAGACGAAGAAAAAAAGGTAGCGGAAAGAGTCTTAAGCCTCAGTCAAATTGATGGCATACATCTTAAAAAAGACTTCTTTGTCTCACATGCTCTTCCAAGAATGCGACGGGTGGATTTTCTTTTTCTTTTTAAATCCCATATGATATGTATCCCGGCTTGGACAGTTTGTACCGCGAGATGCATCAAGTGCAGATCCCGAGGGAGGGGAAGGTGTGAGACTTTCATCTTTTGAAATGGATGTTGTCGGGGAGGATTTGAAATCCGGACAATGCACGTCTCAGACAGAAAGTCTCAGTTTTTCGGTATTATTCCTATTGGAAAAATCGAAAATGTGTAGGATTAAGCAAAAGTATTTTTCCATTGTATGTGACAATCAGAATATCATATTAACATTTACATTTTGGAAAAAAAAACTCAACTTTAATTGTGGAGAAAACTCCTCAGATTCACCTGAGGTTGACCTCTGACTAGCAGCTGTGCTCCAGCCTCATTATTTTCTGCATTTCTTGGCCAGCAGAATACTCATACTAATCCCCCAACACACACACACACACACACATACGGGCACACACTCCCCCAAATCCAAACTGACAAGCAGCCACATACACGGACACCCACAAACACACATCCATTATCAACCCCAACACTTGCCTTCAAACTCACAGTTATGGGTGCAGACAGATGCCTCATTACCACCCCACCTGTGTTCCTCACACTTCTTAAGCGACAGCTCATCTTGCACATTGAACCAGGCCGCTGGTTTTTGTAGCGAGCGATTTGACAAACGTCTCGCGTGTCGTCATGTCCATGCTCTGTCAGATGTTGGCGCCGTGGTGAAAAGTAGATGTTGTACGGATCTAAACGGAGTGGGGAGTTGCACAAGAGAGAAGACATGTTCAATGGCTCCGATACAATGTTGTGGAGCTTGTGACTTTTGCGGAGGAATCATGTCATTCTTTTAAGTGAGTTGTGAGCTGTTCACATGGGAGCTGTTTTTATTGCACATGCAAATTTAGCATTGGCAAGAGCCTACTCTGCATGTGGCAACTAGATAATGAGTCAAGGGAATTTTGACAGCATTTTTTCAATTAAAAAACATTTATATATATACACATAGAGTATGTATATATATATATATATATATATATATATATATATATATATATATATATATATATATATATATATATATATATATATATATATATATATATATATATATATATACATATATATACATATTGTTGCGTTTGACCAGATGTTCCTCCAAGTCGGATGCAAAACGCTGGTCAGTCCCAAGTTCCTTAATGACATATAAACTGACTCAAAGGTACCACCCAGCACAGAATAGTTATTTTGTAATTTTATTGTCAAATATTTGAGAATAGAGACCAGCCTCGAACAACACATACAAATGCGTAGCCCAAGTTGATCTGGCCTTCCACAGGCAAAAAGCAACTCTTTTCCCTCGGCCAGTGGGTGAGAATGACGAAGGGAACATCATCGTTTGGTAAGCGCCGGAACAAGACGCACACCTTGTGCCGTCGTTGTGGTTCCAAAGCCTACCATCTGCAGAAGTCCTCCTGTGGCAAGTGTGGATACCCCCAGAAGCGCAAGAGAAAGTACAACTGGAGCGCTAAGGCCAAGAGGAGGAACACCACTGGCACTGGCCGTCTCAGACACCTGAAGGTTGTCTATCGCCGATTCAGAAATGGCTTCCGGGAAGGAACCACCCCCAAACCCAGACGTGCTGCAGTGGCCGCCTCCAGCTCCTCCTAAATGACACATTTTTGTTTAAAAAAATATGAGCTGATTCAAACATGATTA
>NC_084749.1:17519515-17547015 GCF_033978785.1 Entelurus aequoreus | reverse complement strand
ATTGGCAGATAATTTTGCTTAGTTCAAATAAAATACCCCTAATTTTTGTTTTGTTTTTTCTTGGTTTTGAACACTAACTTTTTGCAGTGTACTGCTCTATGACTTCTGCACTTATACACCGCCACCATTGGTGGAATGAAATATAGGTAATCAAACAAATGCCAGCTCCAGATTTGACCCAAACAAAGCATCAATGTCTCCTTCAATGTTAATATGAACACATTTATTTCTGTGCATTTAATGTGTTAAAGGCCTACTGAAATGATTTTTTTTTATAAAAACGGGGATAGCAGATCCATTCTATGTGTCATACTTGATCATTTCGCGATATTGCCATATTTTTGCTGGAAGGATTTAGTAGAGAACATCGACGATAAAGTTCGCAACTTTTGCTCGCTGATAAAAAAAAGCCTTGCCTGTACCGGAAGTAGCGTGACGTCGCAGGTTGAAAGGCTCCTCACATTTCCCCATTGTTTACACCAGCAGCGAGAGCGATTTGGACGGAGAAAGCGACGATTACCCCATTAAATTGAGCGAGGATGAAAGATTCGTGGATGAGGAACGTGAGAGTGAAGGACTAGAGTGCAGTGCAGGACGTATCTTTTTTCGCTCTGACCGTAACTTAGGTACAAGGGTTCATCGGATTCCACACTTTCTCCTTTTTCTATTGTGGAATACGGATTTGTATTTCAAACCACCTCGGATAATATATCCTCTTGAAAATGAGAGTCGAGAACGCGAAATGGACATTCACAGTGACTTTTATCTATACCACGACAATACAGCGGCAAAGCACTTTAGCTACGGAGCTAACGTGATAGCATCGTGCTTAAATACAGATAGAAACAAAATAAATAAGCCCCTGAATGGAAGGATAGACAGAAGATCAACAATACTACTATCAGGAGACACCGAACCAAACACTGGACCTGTAACTACACGGTTAATGCTGTGCTGCCTGTCGAAGCCTAGCAATGCTGTTGCTAACGACGCCATTGAAGCTAACTTAGCTACGGGACCTCGTCAGAGCTATGATAAAAACATTAGCGCTCCACCTACGCCAGCCCTCATCTGCTCATCCACACCCGTGCTCACCTGCGTTCCAGCGATCGACGGCGCGACGAAGGACTTCACCCGATCATCGATGCGGTCGGCGGCTAGCGTCGGATAGCGCGTCTGCTATCCAAGTCAAAGTCCTCCTGGTTGTGTTGCTGCAGCCCGCCGCTAATACACCGATCCCACCTACAGCTTTCTTCTTTGCAGTCTCCATTGTTCATTAAACAAATTGCAAAAGATTCACCTACACAGATGTCCAGAATACTGTGGAATTTTGCGATGAAAACAGAGCTTTTTGTATTGGGACACAATGTGTCCGAATACTTCCGTTTCAACCATTGACGTCACGCGCACACGTCATCATACATAGACGTTTTCAACCGGAAGTTCCCCGGGAAATTTAAAATTGCATTTTATAAGTTAACCCGGCCGTATTGGCATGTGTTGCAATGTTAAGATTTCATCATTGATATATAAACTATCAGACTGCGTGGTCGGTAGTAGTGGCTTTCAGTAGGCCTTTTTAAGTTTCCACTCTTAAATCTGACTGACACGAGAATATAGAACCATGAATAATAATGCAAGTATGATGTGAACCAATCACAGTTCTTCTCGAACTGTCATTCGCAGCAGTTTTTTCGAACCATAAAAGACTTGCTCAATCAGATGATGAAATTCCGACAGCCGTCTGAGCACAGCGGGACCGTTACTGTTATGCATGTTATATCTGCAGCCCGCCAATTGGAAAAGTGGGAAAGCGAAGTAGAGAGCCATTAGGCATAATGATCCGTCGTGGTGATCTTGATTAAATCACGCTCTGCTAACAGCAGGCCGCTGAAAACAATCCCTGTTGCTTCTTTGTGCGTGAAATAGGCCTCTGGCCGCTCGATATTTTGACACCTGATAAAACGCAGTCGTCAATGTTCACTTAGAACGTGCGGGGAAGACATCTTAAAGCAATTAAGACTCGGGCTCGCGTCACTTTAAATAATCAGGAGCGATTAATTCCGCCACTAACATACAAGGATGACGGCTGGAAAATAACTGTTTGGTTTGTTGCAAAGCTAGGGGGAAAAAGTAGGATGATTAGAAGAGAAGTTACAGTTGCTGCCTATTCAGCATTTTTTTTTTTTTTTGGTGGAAAATTGTCTGGTTTAGTGATCACATAAACAACTCCTAATGTGACCCAACATTAATTGTAATGAGAATTTTACGTTTATTCCACCGCACTCTGTTGACGCTGACATGCAGTAAAGTAAAGAATTATAGGCCCCCCCATACGCAGATCATGCACACCGCGGGGGCCCCCATTCTATATTTTCCCTTTAGGGGCTCCGTACCGTTCTGTGTGACGGAGCACATGTAAAATGTCAAATAATGAATGGCTGATCGCTTCATATGAAAGTCTAACGCAGACGTATTCCGAGCCCCTTCCTGCTCCCTCACTAATAATAATATAATAAAACATTTCCATGGATATTCCAATACATGCTGCACTGCAAAAACTGAAATCTAAGTAAGATTAAATATCTCAAATAAAGGTGATATTTGCTTATTTTCTGTCTGATAAGATCATTCTTCTCATTAAGCAGATTATATGTTCAAGTGTTTTACTTGTTTTAAGGGTTTTGGTTAGGGATGTCCGATAATGGCTTTTTGCCGATATCCGATATTCCGATATTGTCCAACTCTTTAATTACCGATACCGATATCAACCGATATATGCAGTCGTGTAATTAACACATTATTATGCCTAATGTGGACAACCATGTATGGTGAAGATAAGGTACTTTTTAAAAAAAATAATAAAATAAGATAACTAAATTAAAAACATTTTCTTGAATAAAAAAGAAAGTAAAACAATATAAAAACAGTTACATAGAAACTAGTAATTAATGAAAATGAGTAAAATTAACTGTTAAAGGTTAGTACTATTAGTGGACCAGCAGCACGCACAATCATGTGTGCTTACAGACCGTATCCCTTGCAGACTGTATCGATATATATTGATATATAATGTAGGAACCAGAATATTGATAACAGAAAGAAATGGGGGGGGGGGGGGGGGAGGTTTTTTGGGTTGGTGCACTAATTGTAAGTGTATCTTGTGTTTTTTATGTTGATTTAATTAAAAAAAACAGAAAACAAAAAACCGATACATATAATAAAAAAAAACGATACCAATAATTTCCGATATTACATTTTAACGCATTTATTCCCCGACATCCCTAGTTTTGGTCCTAAATGATCTCAGTAAGATATTACAGCTTGTAGCTGAGGTTTTATGACCTATATTGAGTAAAACATGCTTGAAACTAGAATATCAACTGATGCAAAGCTGTGTCATCAACACTCACAAGTATACAACTACTTTTTTAAAGTAATCATTTCTTATTTCAAGAATGATGATCATTATGTCAAGATAATGGCACTAGCATTTACTTCATTTAAGAATATTTTTCAACATATTGAGCAAAAAGGTCTCTTCTTTTTTCTACCAAGAAAAGTGCACTTGTTATTAGTGAGAATATACTTATTTTAAGGTATTTTGGGGTTCATGGAGGTTAGCTAATTTTACTTCTTTTGGATAGCCTTGACAAGCCGAATTTTCTTGTTCTATTGGCGGATAATTTTGCTTAGTTCAAATAAAATACCCCTAATTTAAAAAAAATAAAAAATATTGTTTTTGAACACTGACTTTTTACAGTGTATAAGTTTTTAACGTCTTTTTTTGCTGATTTTCATTCACAATTTACTCTAATGTTATGTCGATTGTTATATTTGTCTTCCTTTGTTTGAGTATTTTTATGAATAAAATAAATGAACCTGAATATTTCTCATTAAAGTGCTGGCACTTGCAACTTTCTTTGGCCCCACACTGGTTATTTTGCGGTAAATAAAAGAGCACAGATACTGAGTCACAAATACGAGGGATTCTTACATTGGGGACTTGATTCAAAGGCACAATCTGACTCAGGTTTTTTTGGGGGTTTTTTTTAACACAAAATGGAGCACTTCTTGATATACGCACAAAGAACTTCTTTTAAATTATTATTATTCGGTTGAACTTGGTCAGGGAAGCAGAATACAGCTATTTAAAGGGCAATCGGTTCGTTTAAAAAAAAATATATATATATATTTTTTTATTATCCTTCGTCGTTAAATACCTGCCAAGCTCATTGATGTCTCAACCGCCAGCTTTGCCGCGTTTCAAAATGTTTTAATCGCCCGCGTTCTTGTGGTCAGGCTCGTCTGGCGAAGCACGCCGAACTCGCTCGAACCGTGGCAGAAATCTGTAGCTGAATTAGCACGGGAGTTATTAAGTTCATTTTTTTGAGGTTTCTTCGCACTTTGCATGGCGGGCGAGTCTTGCAGAGGTGATAAAACCAGGAATGTGACTCGGGCTTTCATGATAATTGGCAAAGGGAATTGGGCCGGGAGGTTCGACTCGACATGAGGTTTTGAGTGGCAAACAAGCACTCTCTAATTACCGGCAAACGGACAAACATGAGGCTGCAGTGCTAGTTTGTTTGTAAATATTTAAACCGACGGGTTGTAAAAGGAGACCGAAAGAGTGCTGAGGGGCATAATTAGTACTAACACACAATCCAGTCCCCCCACTTACTCGCCCGGTGTCTGTGACCCAGAACCGATGGCCTCCATATACACTTTTTTTTTTTTTTTTCCTCCAAAAGCTGTCAGACTTCCAAAGTTAAGGGCGCCCACTTTACAGCAGGGCAGAAGAGGTGAGAGGTCGGAGGTTAACTGCAGCTCTTTGGGCTGAAACCAACTTTGATGACAAGTTGTGTTGTTGATGTGCCAACAGTGGAGGTCAACCAGTCCCCCCACCGCTGGAGATGTGTGTCTTCATCACTCCAACTGGAGAGCGATAACAATCAATTTGTCAAGTGTCATGCAGGATGCTTCCACTTGTCGGGCACCACAATGCACGGACAAATAACCTTGTTTTAATCATTTTAAACTGGCAAGTGCACATTCCAAGGGTTTCTCTCCATTTGGGTGTAACAGTCTAAACATATACAAAGTAAAGAACATAATGTCATGGCTGTCTTGAGTTTCCAATCATTTCTACAACCCCTTTTTTTTTGTGATAGAGTGATTGGAGCACATACTCGTTGGTCACAAAAAATATTCATGAAGTTTGGTTCTTTTATACGGAACCCCTAAAGGGACATGGGAATTTTTTTTTTTTTAGACATGTATCTCGTGGCCACGAGAAAGTATCTCGTGGCCACGAGAAAGTTTCTCGTGGCCACGAGAAAGTTTCTCGTGGCCACGAGAAACTTTTTATTTTAAAAAAAAAAAAAAAAAAAAAAAATTAATATTTTTTTTTTTTTTTTTTTTTTTATAAAAAGTTTCTCGTGGCCACGAGAAACTTTCTCGTGGCCACGAGAAAGCATTGGATGCGTGCTGATGTGTGTTAAAATGGCAGTTTATGAGTTAATATGGCTGTATTTCCAGATAGGACTTTCCCCCATGTGTGTTGTGGCAAAATGTGAATGCTTGATTAGTAGGTGTGAGACAAACACTTTATCTTCCTGGTTATTGTAACGCTACGTGTTTGACATTATTTAAGACTTTATCATGCCCGGGAAAGGACAGTTTTCCTCTTCTGTGGCTGTGGGGGGTGGGCGTGGCTTGCGGACCTGCAGTGAAGCGGAGTGTGTCAGTTAGTCCCATGTTGATGTGATCAAACTTCTTTCTTGCTTGGAAGATACACACACAATTGCAACTGTTATTTCTTCCTGCAAATAATAAATATGTACAACGTGTTTGGATGTATTCATTTATGTAAAATTGTCATTAAATGTAATATTGCCTGACAAAAAGTGATACGACGTACGTAATATTTTGATATTTACACATCACATATTTACACACGCGCATCTGACTAGAATACCCTTATGTGCATTACATATATCAACATCAACTACCTACTGTACTGTTTACTTGTTGAAATACCCTTTTTAGAACAAATATCTACCCACATAATTTATATGTGTATATATAATATATATATATATGTGTAGGTATGTATATGCATATATATATATATACAGTATATACACGCACACACACACATATACATGTATACTGTATAGGAAGAAACACACATAAAAATATACAGTATACATATATACACACAAACACTAAATTTGACAAACAAAATAACTACTATTTTTAAGAACAAGTTACAGTAATATAATATATATATATACACTACCGTTCAAAAGTTTGGGGTCACCCAAACAATTTTGTAGAATAGCCTTCATTTCTAAGAACAAGAATAGACTGTCGAGTTTCAGATGAAACTTCTCTTTTTCTGGCCATTTTGAGCGTTTAATTGACCCCACAAATGTGATGCTCCAGAAACTCAATCTGCTCAAAGGAAGGTCAGTTTTGTAGCTTCTGTAACGAGCTAAACTGTTTTCAGATGTGTGAACATGATTGCACAAGGGTTTTCTAATCATCAATTAGCCTTCTGAGCCAATGAGCAAACACATTGTACCATTAGAACACTGGAGTGATAGTTGCTGGAAATGGGCCTCTATACACCTATGTAGATATTGCACCAAAAACCAGACATTTGCAGCTAGAATAGTCATTTACCACATTAGCAATGTATAGAGTGTATTTCTTTAAAGTTAAGACTAGTTGAAAGTTATCTTCATTGAAAAGTACAGTGCTTTTCCTTCAAAAATAAGGACATTTCAATGTGACCCCAAACTTTTAAACGGTAGAGTATATATATACATGCTTATACATAATATGTATATATATATATATATATATATATATATATATATATATATATATATATATATATATATATATATATATATATATATATATATATATATATATACATATATATATATATATATATATATATATATATACATATATATATATATATATATATATATATATATATATATATATATATATATATATACATATACATATATATATATATATATATATATATATATATATATATATATATATATATATATATACATATATAGATACACATATATATATATATATATATATATATATATATATATATATAGATACACATATATATATATATATATATATATATATATATATATATATATATATATATATATATATATTATATATACACATATATATTATGTGGGTAGATATTTGTTCTAAAAAGGGTATTTCAACAAGTAAACAGTACAGTAGGTAGTTGATGTTGATATATGTAATGCACATAAGGGTATTCTAGTCAGATGCGCGTGTGTAAATATGCGATGTGTAAATATCAAAATATTACGTACGTCGTATCAGGCAATATTACATTTAATGACAATTTTACATAAATGAATACATCCAAACACGTTGTACATATTTATTATTTGCAGGAAGAAATAACACTTACAATTGTGTGTGTATCTTCCAAGCAAGAAAGAAGTTTGATCACATCAACATGGGACTAACTGACACACTCCGCTTCACTGCAGGTCCGCAAGCCACGCCCACCCCCCACAGCCACAGAAGAGGAAAACTGTCCTTTCCCGGGCATGATAAAGTCTTAAATAATGTCAAACACGTAGCGTTACAATAACCAGGAAGATAAAGTGTTTGTCTCACACCTACTAATCAAGCATTCACATTTTGCCACAACACACATGGGGGAAAGTCCTATCTGGAAATACAGCCATATTAACTCATAAACTGCCATTTTAACACACATCAGCACGCATCCAATGCTTTCTCGTGGCCACGAGAAAGTTTCTCGTGGCCACGAGAAAGTTTCTCGTGGCCACGAGAAAGTTTCTCGTGCGCACGAGAAAGTTTCTCGTGGCCACGAGAAAGTTTCTCGTGGCCACGAGAAAGTTTCTCGTGGCCACGAGAAACTTTTTATTAAAAAAAAAAAAAAAAAAAAAAAAAAAATTTTTTTTTTTTTTTTTTTTTTTTTTTAAAAAGTTTCTCGTGGCCACGAGAAAGTTTCTCGTGGCCACGAGATACTTTCTCGTGGCCACGAGATACTTTCTCGTGGCCATGAGATACATGTCTAAAAAAAAAAAAATTCCCATGTCCCTTTAGGGGCTCCGTACTTTTATGAATTTATTATGGGTCTACTGAAAATGTGACCAAATCTGCTGGGTCAAAAATATACAATAAAAATAAATAACAATAAAAACTAGAACAGCCTGAAAGCTAGAACTAGTATGCATATATCTAAAAAAAAAAAAAAAAAAAAGGCTTTTTTTAAAAGAAGGGTTTTTAAGCCTTTTTTTTAAGCATCCACAGTCTGTGGTGCCCTCAGGTGGTCAGGGAGAGCGTTCCACAGACTGGGAGCGGCGGTGCAGAAAGCCCGGTCTCCCATTGTTCGTAGCTTTGTCCTCGGAGGTTAGCCTGTCCGTAGCGGAGGTGTCGTGTGGAGGATTTGGGGGTGACTAGTTCTTTGAGGTAGAGGGGGGGATTTCCATGCAGGCACTGGTGGGTTAGTAGGGAGACTTTGTATTCAATCCTGAGTGAAACAGGAAGCCAGTGAAGGGATTTGACAACTGGTGTGATATGGTCGTATTTCCGCGGTAGCCATCTACAAGCTTCTGGCAAGCTTCTGGTTGAATTTTTGACCACTCCTCTTGACAAAATTGGTGCAGTTCAGCTAAATTTGTTGGTTTTCTGACATGGACTTGTTTCTTCAGCATTGTCCACGCGGGAAGGACATTCTAAAACCTTAATTGTAGCCGGATTTAGCCATTCATTTACCACTTGAAAAATGTAGCTGTTTGGCCACAATACCCAGCAATATGTTTGGAAGAGAAAAAGTGTCAGGTTCAAACACTGATGACATCTATTAAACAAGACAAGAAGCAAGGAATTAAATAGAGACATAATTCAATTTGGCCAAATTGAGGAGAAACGTCTAGACTCGGTACCCTTGCAGTGTCTCACCACGCTCTGACGAGAGGTTGTACGCATCCTCTTTTATTTGGGCTATCCCTGATTACATGGCAACAGCTGTTTCTAAGGGAGGGGGGTCGTAAACAGCCATCACCTTTGATTACAAAACAGTTCAAAGAAAAGGTCGCCTGGAGGGGAGTCAGGCCCTGCTTCCTATCCGGTCAAGACAATATATTTCTGTGGATTACCATACATCAAAAAAACAGAACACCTTTGGAGTTTTACGAGCCTTCTTCTTGGTAGGATCAAAGACAGCTTTTGTCCTCTCGCAGGGCGAGACTGTACCAATACGATTACAATCAAGAGTATGATTACTAATTCAGTGCAAATGTTTGAGTGGGCCCCAGAGTCAAAAAAGTTAAGAACAGCAGTGTTGCGTTTGAGTGCTGCTGGGACATGTGCAACTGGCGAAATATGTCGACGATTGCTCAAAAAATGCGCCAGGGAATTGCGGAAAGTGGCGAAAGTCGCGGTGTGGGTGGAATTCTGGAGAGACTGACTGTTGTTGTAAGACAACAATCTAATCTCGGTGTGAAAAAAAAACAAAATGCATGGCCCTTGATTATTGATGGGCCATTTGTCGACAGCCTAACTGCACAATACGTCTTGCTATTGCTTCCCTGACCTCATTCCGGCTCGGGGACGGCATTACTCACGAGAGAGAGGAAAAGAAAGAAGAATGAAGGCGGTGATGGGATACGCTGTGAGGGCGCACATGTGTGGGCCACAACACAAGTCTCCAGAAAAGTCATCAATAACCCAAATCCCGTTTTTTTTTGTGCACGAAGACTGCAAGGAGGAAGGCTGACGTCAGAGGTTAAAGCGGGGTCGCGCAGGAAGACTCCAAATGCTATTCCTCTTCTCCTCTTCAGTCAGAGTAAGGTACTTGTCCAGACCCTGACAGCATGTGCGGAGAGGAATATTCATCACCTGTAGAGACACGGGTGTTCCCAAGGAAATACGAATGGACTCCCTGGAGATGCACAATGGGGAGGGATGGATGACGGAACCTCGGGTCAAGATAGAAGGAGGCGGGATTGGTTTACAGCACTTATTGCTGATAGATGCGTGTGCATTTGTCATTGCCTACATGTGTCACACACATGTCTGCCCCTCAGTCCACACTAATGGGCCCGACTCGTTATTGGACTCCTTGCTGGATGAAAAGGACCGAGGCTGAAAGTTGCCGTGCAGCAAAAAGATGCTACAAATAAAAGTGCGTGCATTATTTTGATTAATAATCTCGAGTAAGGGTCAAGGGCACGGAAGTAATATTTTTGAGGGTGCCATTGTAGCGCTGAAACACGGGTGTCAAACTCCAGGCCCGGGGGCCAGACCTGGCCACGTCATTTTATGAGGTCCGCGAAAGCCTAGAATGAATTTGTGTCTGTTCTTAGTCAATGAATTCAACTTTCCATTTTGGCAAAAACATGTACGTCACGCAATTTCATATCTATCAAACTTGATCAAACATTGCAACAAATATTACATTAAAAACATTGAAATAATGACTTAAACTATTGGCTTGATTGATGATTTTAAAGCAAGTTATCCATCAAATTGTACAGTATAAAAAAAAATGTTGTAAAAAAAGTTGTTCCATTTACAGTAATACACCGTAAAAACAACCGTAGATTGAAAAGCATTGGTACTGGGTTTTTTATTTCCATTTATATGCTCAAAATTATTATTTTACTGTAAAATGTGCAGATGTTTTTTTATTGTCTCCATACAACATAAAACATATATATAATAATAATAATAATATCTGGGATTTATATAGCACTTTTCTAAGTACCCAAAGTCGCTTGACATGTAGAACCCATCATTCATTCACACCTGGTGGTGGTAAGCTACTTTCATAACCACAGCTGCCCTGGGGTAGACTGAATATATAATTAATAATTATAAATATATTATTTATTGCCCTCCGAGGGCAGCCATAACTTCCATAAAACCTTCAATGAAAACGAGCTTGACACCCCTGCTCTAAAAGAAACAAGTATTTACTTTTCTGTGTCATCGGCCTGAGACCGTCTGCTTAGTATGGAATGGTACACAGGTTAAAAAAATTAAATACAATTTAAAAACAATTATTAAATAAATAAATAAAATAAAAAAAATAAAAAAATAAAAAAATAAAATATATATATATATATATATATATATATATATATATATATATATATATATATATATATATATATATATATATATATATATATATATATATATATATATATTTTTATATATATATATATATATATATATATATATATATATATATATATATATATATATATATATATATATATATATATATATATACACTACCATTCAAAAGTTTGGGGTCACCCAAACAATTTTGTGGAATAGCCTTCATTTCTAAGAACAAGAATAGACTGTCGAGTTTCAGATGAAAGTTCTCTTTTTCTGGCCATTTTGAGCGTTTAATTGACCCCACAAATGTGATGCTCCAGAAACTCAATCTGCTCAAAGGAAGGTCAGTTTTGTAGCTTCTGTAACGAGCTAAACTGTTTTCAGATGTGTGAACATGATTGCACAAGGGTTTTCTAATCATCAATTAGCCTTCTGAGCCAATGAGCAAACACATTGTACCATTAGAACACTGGAGTGATAGTTGCTGGAAATGGGCCTCTATACACCTATGTAGATATTGCACCAAAAACCAGACATTTGCAGCTAGAATAGTCATTTACCACATTAGCAATGTATAGAGTGTATTTCTGTAAAGTTAAGACTAGTTTAAAGTTATCTCCATTGAAAAGTACAGTGCTTTTCCTTCAAAAATAAGGACATTTCAATGTGACCGCAAACTTTTGAACGGTAGTGTGTATATATATATATATATATATATATATATATATATATATATATATATATATATATATATATATATATATATATATATATATACAGGTATATATATATATGTACCTGGTGTTTAGAAAAAAATATTTTTGAAAAGTAATTCATTTTGATTGCTTATTACTTTGCCAAAAAGGTCATTGAATTACCAACGGAATTCCTTTTTTTAGAAATATAATTCTTTACCAAGGAAAGTAATTAGTGCAGTGTTTTTTTTCAACAAAATATCCAAACATCTTGCATATACAGTTGAGATGTTTCATGAGACCAAAGTGTGTGTATGTGCCTTTAAAGGTGTTGCATGTTGCTAAGTGATGTGCAAAGTCGGTGCCCAGACAGAGCAGCATCAGGCCAGTGTGTTTGTTCGCTCGGACTTGCAGTTTGCGGGCAGTTATGGCAGCTCTGTTGAATCTTGTCACTGGATTGTGTTCGCGCACGTTAATACATAGATTGACTGTGCATGGGTGGCTGTAGTCTCCTTGTCCATAAACAGGGTAATGAAGGATTGCAAGCTTTGTCACTTGAATCATTGATTTGTTGTTCGTTATTCACTCGAAGTAGTAGTGTTATTTGCACTTAAATGTTGTTTGCTGTGTGATGTTGCCTTTATTTGATATAAAGTTCATTTTAGTGCTGGTTGTTGCTTTCATTAGTAAAAAGATATATCCTGTCTTGTTGACATACAACCACATCAAAAGTAGTGTGTCATGTTACTTCAAACATCTCGCTAACGCCGTTCTAAGAGACATAAATTAATTAACTGTACTCATTACTAGTAAAAGTAATGCCGTTGGTATCGCCGTTGTTCTGAACAGTACCAATTTTTGGTATTTTTATTTTTGTTCATTCGGTAATGAATATTAATTGTATACCATTTAACACTGAGCTGATAATGATAACCATGCTGTCTAGGTATAGCAAATGTTCTCACAATTATGAGTCTCATTTGTAAGTATTATAAAGTAGACTTTGCATGCAGTTGCAATTCTAAGACGCTAAACGGAAGCAGTTTATAAAAGGAGTACTCAGATATAGGAGCCTGAATTTTGCTTGGTACCGGATCGGAGAGAAAATCAGTTGTATCGCACATCACTAGTTGATAAGGTGGCAAACATTATTAGGAAGGTTGAGTGAAGCAATTCGTCAGGTAAAACATGGTTGTCAGAACACAAGAAACCAACTCTTCCTGACATCAATTACAACATGCAGTTAAGACATACACTTGGTTCAACAATCTGACGGATTAAAAAAAAAAGGGTTATGAATCAACCGTCACGGCTTGCGGTGTGAATATAGCTCGACACACCAGCTGTCAAATTTTGACATAAGGAACGAGGATAGGTGAGAGGGCAAATTCCAATGCACATTAGTACTGCTTCTCAAACAAAAAGGTAGGAAAACCAACCTGCCTGTCAATTTCTGCTCAGCTGTCTATAATCAGTGTCAGGTACATAGCGGAAATGAATGAGCCTCTGGCAAAAGGCATGTCTTCACCCAACAGCCCAAATTAAAACCTGTCATTCCCATGTTAGTGTCTTGGAAAGCAATCAGGCAGACAAGTGGCATCCGCACGCATCTGCAACACACCACAATAGTTTGTCACACCGGATGTCTGCGTGGAAAATTATTAGTTTCCCAACTTTGAGAATAAACATCTGACTTGTTATGGTCTTGTAAAATATTGTAGGGATGCACAATGTTTTTCACGCCGATATTGATACACAAAAATGCCTGCTTCTAAAAGCCGATAACTTATTTATACATAATATTTTTTTAATGTACACTACCGTTCAAAAGTTTGGGGTCACCCAAACAATTTAGTGGAATAGCCTTCATTTCTAAGAACAAGAATAGACTGTCGAGTTTCAGATGAAAGTTCTCTTTTTCTGGCCATTTTGAGCGTTTAATTGACCCCACAAATGTGATGCTCCAGAAACTCAATCTGCTCAAAGGAAGGTCAGTTTTGTAGCTTCTGTAACGAGCTAAACTGTTTTCAGATGTGTGAACATGATTGCACAAGGGTTTTCTAATCATCAATTAGCCTTCTGAGCCAATGAGCAAACACATTGTACCATTAGAACACTGGAGTGATAGTTGCTGGAAATGGCCTCTATACACCTATGCAGATATTGCACCAAAAACCAGACATTTGCAGCTAGAATAGTCATTTGCCACATTAGCAATGTATAGAGTGTATTTCTTTAAAGTTAAGACTAGTTTAAAGTTATCTTCATTGAAAAGTACAGTGCTTTTCCTTCAAAAATAAGGACATTTCAATGTGACCCCAAACTTTTGAATGGTAGCGTAGATTAATTGTAGTTTGTGCAGCTGGGGTTGGGGCATCTCCGTTAGGACTGGGGGTGTCGATCTAAATATCCATAGTTTTAATACAAAGGTTGGTATCAGGTATTGGATTGATACTATAAGAAGAAGAAGAAGCTCTTTTATTGTCATTTTCAGCACAATCCTGTCAGGTTCAAGCACTAAAAAATAATTTTTCCATGGATAACATGACATCATCGCGCCAAGTGCGTGCTCTTTCAGTCAATTAGTGCGCATATATACAGCCCGGCCCCCGGCCAAAATTGTTTTAATTGTAATTTTGAAGAATTCATCTGAATGTGCATGAACTATTTCTGTTCAAAATTGTTTGAAATGTCACATGTTAAATGTTTAAATATGAACTGTCAGTTTACTGTACTGTGCTTTAACTTTATGCTTTAACATAACTACTTTATGAGTACGTATTTTCTATTGTTTCATTGAAAATAAAACAGCAAAGTCTATTTGGCCGTCATCCGTTTTAATTATGAGACACAATTGCAGCAAAGTCATGATTTTTTATTTCATGCTTGAAATAGAAATTCTTACTTTAAAAAAGTAGTTTTCTACTTGTGAGTGTTGATGACACAACTTTGCAACAGTTGATATTCTAGTTTCAAGCATGTTTTACTCGATATAGGTCATAAAATCTCAGCAACAAGCTGTGATATCTTACTGAGATCATTTAGGACCAAAACCCTTAAAACAAGTAAAACACTCTAACATTGTGGCTTGTACAGCCCTTTGAGACACTTGTGATCTAGGGCTATATAAATAAACATTAATTGATTGATTGATTGATAAAATCTGCTTAGTGAGAATAATTATCTTATCAGACAGAAAATAAGCAAATATCACCCTTGAGATATTCAATCTTACTTAGATTTCGGTTTTTGCAGTGTATGATAGGACAGGATAGACTTGATTTATCCCACAATGGGGATATTATGTGGTTGAGGTGGAGATTGTACATACAGTAACAAAAGTAAAATGTAATAAAAAAACAATGAAAAACTAAAATTGAGTGATAGATAATAACACCACCATTATGCACATATATAGATATTGCACACTGAATGATTGCACTACCAGCTGAAACTGGTCACCTTTAGACAAACAACCATGTACACCCACATCCTCGCCTATGGACAAAGGAAAGTCTCCAAGTAGCCTAACGTGGATGTTTTGGGGGATGTGGAGAAAAGCCGGAGAAATAAACCCACACAAGCATAGAAGAAACATGCAAATCCCAGATCCAGCTGTCCCAACGGAGATCTAAACCTGACTGAGGCAGACGTGCTAACTACTACGCCAACCACTGCGCTGCCTATCAAAAATAGTCATGGTTACTGCATTATAATAATAACAAAAAATGATTGACATCCAATTCTACATGAGTTAAATTTAGTGCTGTCAAACAATTAAATGTTTTTATTCCAATTGATCACTCATGGCATGAACGCTCTATGCGGTTGGTTATGGGCGGCCAACATGATTAGGACGACTGGTCACTTCGTGCTCTGGATGTGGATTGGATGACCTTTTTGCATATTATTATACTTTATCTAAACTTCTGTTCTTCTATTCAATAGGAGTCAACATGTCCTTGGTAAATTGTATTAGTTTGAGTTCTATTCGCAGTGTCACAGCCGTGTCTATTCAAAAGCCCATAAAGATATTTGCTAATTTAGTATTGCTTCGAACGCAATCATCATGACAGTTTTATGGCTGTATATATAAAACACTGAACTATTTTAAGTTTATATTAGAACCAAAACATTTCTCTAAAGATATAGTTGTCACGACGGGGTTTTCGCAGTTTACTGCGGGGTTCGTTCTCCCGTAATGCAGACGGACCACTCTGGACAAAGCGTGCAGGTAAGAACATGATTTATTCTCAAAAATAACGCAAAGTAGCAAAAACAGAAAACAAGCAAAAGGAATAATGTGCTGATCACACTCGAAACTAAGCTACCACTTAGCATGGACTAGAAACAAGCAAAACTTACGTAGACAAGGCTACCACTTAGCAGTGGCTAGGAGACAAGCAAAACTTACGTTGACAGGTTGCATGAAGCAAACAAAGAAGCCAGACTGAGCGTGGCGAGCAAGGTGAATAAAAAGCTCTCTGATTAGTGGTTGCCGACCACTAACCAGAGGCAAGTGAACCCAATTAATCCCCAAGGAAACTAAAACAAACCCAGAGGTGCACAAACAGGAACTCAGGGAGTCCAAAACTAACAGAACATAACAAAACATGATCCGGGCCACGCATCATGACAATAGTATCTATTAATAGTATTTTTTGCCCATTTACCATGTTTTGATTACTTTGTCATTTATTGCCCAAGCGGCATAGCAGTTTTGAACTGGCTTCATTGTGGTAGGTGATATTGAACACTCTCTTGGACCTATCAATAGTGATGTGCGGATCGATACTAAACTATCGATGCCGCCGATACCTGATCTTTATGCTCTTATATCGATTCTGAAATCCAAAGTTGATACTTTTGATACATAAGTTATTTGAGATAATGTATGTTATTACCAGTAACTAAATGGCTGAGATCTAGTCGAAATGTAACGCGACTGATGGGAACAACTTTTTCTTCCACCTAAGTACGTAATGCGCAAGCAAGAATGTTACTGGCAATTACAATGAGTCACTCAGTATTATAAAACAGCAGGTGTATGTATCCGTTTTATTTAAGGCTATTTGGAGACACTACATGTAGAGGTTAATAGTCCAGAATAACGCCATTATTTATTTCGCGCTGTGATTTTATATTATTTGAAGCCAATTCCCGAAGATCAGCAACACTTGAAATACACAACTTTTTCAATTTTACCAGACACATTAGATATATTTGGACAAAGTAACAATATCGGCTCGGTATCGCCGATACCAGCCTGAATTTCACTCTGTATCGGATCGTAACATTGCGTAACACGGTTATTGTGACAAAAATGATTGAATGCATTTTAAAAAAATACTTATACACATATTTGTTTGATTAACAAAAATAAATAGACCTTGACTGCACCATAAGAACACTTTCTGTGTAATATTCCTCCAAGTATAATCGCTCGCTATAGTCTAGTCTCGAAATATCACAAATTACTTGACCAATTATCTTTGACGATCAAACCATGATCATAACAATCGACATTTTGTGTTATTAATTAAATAATAATTTGTATCTAAAAACCCAGTAGTATAGTGTAGCTCCTCCTCTGAATGCAAGTGCTCCTACAGCAGGAATATAAATTCTGTATTCCTACAAAATACAAAATCGGGCAGGACACCAACACACTGCAGGTAATTTTATTTTTGTCATTAAAAGCATTTTTATGTCTATTTTGTGTTGAGCCGAGCATTATGTTAAAATTATATAAATTATAATACATTATAATAAATCATTATGTTAAAAATTATATAAATTATACTAAATTATAATAAATAGGCTCCAGCACCCCCCGCGACCCCAAAAGGGACAAGCGGTAGAAAATGGATGGATGGAAATAATTATGTTGAAATTATATAAATTCTAATAAATCATTATAATATAATTAATCAAACTAATTGTCCAGTCATGGTAATAAAAACTGGAAAATTATCCGTCTAGGGCAGTGGTTCTCAACCTTTTTTCAGTGATGTACCCCCTGTGAATTTTTTTTAAATTCAAGTACCCCCTAATCAGAGCAAAGCATTTTTGGTTGAAAAAAAGAGATAAAGAAGTAAAATACAGCACTACGTCATCAGTTTCTGATTTATTAAATTGTGTAACAGTGCAAAATATTGATCATTTGTAGTGGTCTTTCTTGAACTATTTGGAAAAAAAGATAGTTTTTTATTTATATTTAAGGATTTTTGAATTGTTGCTATTTTTAGAATAATTTAAAAAAATCTCACGTACCCCATGGCATACCTTCAAGTACCCCCAGGGGTACTCGTACCCCCATTTGAGAACCACTGGTCTAGGGTACACTTATTAATGATGAAAAATTACATCTGTCTGCGATTAATCACGATTAATTTGAGTTAACAATGAAAATATCATTATGTTAAAATTATATAAATTGTAATAAATTATAATAAATCATAATAAATCATTATGTTAAAAATTATATAAATTATAATAAATCATTATGTTAAAATTATATACATTATAATAAATCATTATAATATAATAAATCAAACTAATTGTCCAGTCATGGTAATAAAAACTGGAAAATTATCTGTCTAGAGTACACTTATTAATGATGAAAAATCACATCTGTCTGCGATTAATTACGATTAATTTGAGTTAACTATGAAAAAACTGTACTTTATCACAATTCAATATTTTAATCATTTGACACACCTGAATAAAATATAATCAACAGAAATCCAAACGTGTATTGATGGCAGGATTCTGCAATACACGTTTCGAAGGAGAGCAAGTGATTGGAGCATGACTTGAAGGTAACAGTTTGGAGAGTTGAAATGATTCACTGAGACACACGGGAGAAAAAAGGTTACTGATAGAAAATTGGATGGAAGCAAGAGCAAACATTAACTTAAAACCGTGGGTTCAGATTCTCAGTCATTTTTGCCATCTAGGTATAAACTTTACTTTTCCATTGAACTAACATCCCGATCCAAGTATAGGCCCCTTGTAATAAATGGTTTCGGCCCTTGTAATGAATACTTTCAAGCAGTTTCCAGAAGGGGGAAAGTAATCCTCTCCTTTCCCAACAAACACCTTGACTGTTCCTGGCAGAGACTCTCCTTAAACATGAGTTCTGCGAGCAAGGTACTGCAGGAAAATAAAGCATGCACAATCGATGAAAATTGCCCTAAGCTACGAGCTAAGACAAAAAAAAGTATCCTTTGAAGTTTGGAGAAGATGTTGGTTTCATGATAACCTTTGCACCCTCTGCCCTTGGGTTGCAAACAGGCAACAAGCATGTAAACATGTTTTATTACGGCATAAAACCGTGAATGGTTATAGCATGTCTGGACTTACTTTAGGGCTTTTATTTGTCACTGAGAGGGTTTCACCTATGAGCTTCGTAATGAAGTGGTCGTAAACTTGTACGGCTAAGTGCATGTTAATGGTAAAAAGGGCGGCAAGTAACGGACTGACTTAATCGACAACAGGAACACAGGCTACATTGCAGGTTCCACTAACAGGAATAAGGATAAACAAGTGGGCTGATCAAAGATCGAGGATGATATCACTGAGTCTTTATTCTAAAACAGGGGTCGGCAACCCAGAATGTTGAAAGAGCCATATAGGACCAAAAATACAAAAAAAAAGTGACCAAATATGTCTGATTAGCACTCCACACAAGTCAATAACATCAACAAAGCTCACCTTTGTGGATTCACGCACAGCTTAAAATGTTTGATGGACAAATAGAGACAAGAAGGAATGGCATAAAACACATCTTTCTGTGGCAGCATCAAGGAAAGTTGTACATGTAAACAAACTACGGTGCGTTCAAGGACTTCCAAAATCAGGACAAAATGGCGCGCGCCAAGAGGGTTTCACCTATGAGCTCCGTAATGAAGTGGTCGTAAACTCGTACGGCTAAGTGCATGTTAATGGCAAAAAGAGCGGCATGTAACGGACTGACTTACTCAACAATAGGAACACAGGCTACATTGCTTGTTTCACTTCCAGGAATAATGATAAACAAGAGGGGATGACCAAAGATCGAGGATGATATCACTGAGTCTTTATTCTAAAACAGGGGTCGGCAACCCAGAATGTTGAAAGAGCCATAATGGACCAAAAATACAACAACAAAAAAATCTGTCTGGTGCCGCAAAAAATATAAAGTCTTTTGTAAGTGCTCACATGAAGGCAACACATGATGTAAGTGTCTATATTAGCTATATTAGCCTACTATCAAAAATACTATGTGTCGCAGGCTTATGCAAATCTGCATTGACAGAAATGTTGAAATGCAATATTTATTCTACACATTTTTACAACATTGGAAAACGTTACTAAGACGGCGGCTTTTCAGAGGGTGTGATAACTCCTGGAAATGACTGGCTTAGAATGGCCAAAGGTAAATATGTGTGTGTTCAAGTTGAAGGAAACGGAAACTGCAAATAAAATGAGCTCAAATGTACCTAAAATACGAGGCATAATGATGCATTATGTACATACAGCTATCATAAATGTTAGCATTGATTTAGCTTGCAGAATGAATTGATTAACATGGTCCCCGACTTAAACAAGTTGAAAAACTTATCCGGGTGTTACCATTTAGTGGTCAATTGTACGGAATATGTACTGTACTTTGCAATCTACTAATAAAAGTTTCAATCAAAAGCAGTCATGTAGTGACCAAATATGTCGGATTAGCACCCCACACAAGTCAATAACATCGACAAAGCTCACCTTTGTGGATTCACGCACAGCATAAAACGTTTGATGGACAAATAGAGACAAAGAAGGAGTGGCATAAAACACCTCTTTCTGTGGCAGCATCAAGGAAAGTTGTACATGTAAACAAACTACGGTGTGTTCAAGGACATCCGAAATCAGGACAAAATGGCGCGCGACATATACTCTCATCAGTGAAGCACTTTTAATGTAAACAGTGGGATTTCTAACAATTGGGAAGGTTTGTGTCATGTTTGTCCTCCTACAGAAACCATATTAAAACCAAAAATATATTTTTTTCCTCATCTTTTTCCATTTTCATAGATTTTTGAAAAAGCTCCAGGGAGCCATTAGGGCGGCGCTAAAGAGCCACTTGTGGCTCGAAAGCCGGTATTCCCGACCCCCACTCTAAAAAAACAGCTGAAATTGTTAAAATCTCCAAAGGGAGCGGTATGAAGATTAGATTTATTCACAACGTCCATATTTTGCTCACCTAAGATTGAAATCAAACAAGGTTTCCTTATCCAAGCATATCTTTTTGACGTCATTTTTCTAATTGTAGCCTTAGTAAAAACTCCAGGGCAAGATCCTAATAACAGTGATGGATTAAAAATAAATAACACAAGAATAATTTGCAAATAGTCTGTCTGATTATCTTTTGTTTCAATCGTCTTTTTATTTTTGAATTGGCTTCATCTCTTTTCCTGCCGCACATTGACAAATCTAAAACATGCAGGGGCCATTTTGATAGTTTTCGTTGTCAAAACCAATGTGATATAGAGAGGTTATTTTGTTTAACCTTTAGGGCTCTTCTCAAGGACCTCAGTCATAGGAAATATAAAAAATATGTCTCTAGATCAGGGGTGTCAAACTCATTTTAGATCGGGGGCCACATGGAGAAAAATCTCCTCCCGAGTGGGCCGGACTGGTAAAATCCCAGCACGATAACTTAAAAATAAAGACAACTTCAGATCTTTGTTTAAAAATAGAACAAGCACATTCTGAAAATGTACAAATCATAATGTTGTTTTTTTTACACTTACATGTTGCAGTTAATAGTATCATATCTTTATTTGTCGTTATTTATATTTTCTGAATAAATTGTGATAATGTTCATCAGTCAATTCATTGGTGTTAATTTTCAATCTATCTAGATAAATTACAGTATGTTATATATGTAGTTTGATCATTTTCCTCGACTGATGTACTAACATCCCGTGCTTTATTTTGTACATATGTAGCATCATCTACAAAGATACAAAGAATTGCTATTGCGACATCCAGTGGACACATTTAGAACAGCAGTTTCTTTCATTCAAAAATTTCAGGTTGATTTTTATACTTAACAAACTGTGTTGGATCTACTGTGGACTGGACTTTCACAATATTATGTCAGACCCACTCGACATCCATTGCTTTCGGTCTCCCCTAGAGGGGGGGTTACCCACATATGCGGTCCTCTCCAAGGTTTCTCATAGTCATTCACATCGACGTCCCACTGGGGTGAGTTTTTCCTTGCCCGTATGTGGGCTCTGTACCGAGGATGTCGTTGTGGCTTGTGCAGCCCTTTGAGACACTTGTGATTTAGGGCTATATAAATAAACATTGATTGATTGATTGATTGAAACTCATCCCGCGGGCCGGATAAAGCCTGTTCGCGGGCCTGATCCGGCCCGAGGGCCGTACGTTTGACACCACTGCTCTAGATCAACTTTAGATCTGTTGATATAAAGAATGATGATTAGTATTATCATTATTAATGTTGTATGCCCGTTTGGTTAAAGAAAACTCTGTGTTTATGGAAAAAAACACAAAAAATGCAACATTTTCCCCCAAAAAATGTTCAAAGTTGAATATTTGATGTGATGTAATTGGAGCCTTAAATAGGTCAATAATTCATAACAACATTGATTTTGATTCGTTATTATTTTTTGAGCAACAACCGTTAAAAACAAAATTCCTCATGATCCAAAGGGCCCCACTCATAAAAGTGTTAAAAATAAATACAATGATTTTTTACTTTCAACATTTAAATATAAATCAACTTCAGATCTATCTGTTGATTATAAGTTATTACTTACATTATGTTTCCCTTCAAAAAAATACTTCAAAGTGGAATAAATTATGTGAATTAATGCCAGCTTTAAATAGGTCAATAATTCATAACAACATTGACTTTTATTTATTTATTTTTTTTTTTAGCAATGACAGTTTTAAACAAAAACAAGCAGCGATGGACAGGACCGACTTTGCGGGCTCATAAAATCCAAACCGGAGCAGTAATTAAAACTCTTTCATCAACTTTTAATCAGAAGGGTTCAATCTCTCTCGTGTGCTAATTTGAAGCCGACACGACAAACGCGCTCAAAGGAGATAATGTTTGAAAATTGGTGACTGTTTTTACACAACTTTTGTTTTGAAGGGGGAATTGCAAACTTCCTGTTGATTTTTGGGGGTTGTCAGTGTATGAAATATAAGTGTAAGGGAGACCTACATAGAGGTTTTTGTTTCATGTCTCTACGACATTCCTACTGGGAGTTACAGGCAGTTTTGTCTGTGTTTTCTTCCTAGGGGGCGCTAGAGCGCAATTTTGAGTTTTGGGGTTTGGTTTTTTTGATTAGATCGCAATTTTCACCAGTCCTGATGTGTGTGTTCAATTTGGTGAGTTTGGAAGCAGGTTAAGGGGGTCAAATTACAGCTCAAAGAGGCGGTATAATAATAAAACGCTAGAAATACAATAGGGTCCTCGGTCCCTAAAAATGGGCCTGCATGGCAGTTTTGTGTTGTTAGAGTCAACATTGCAACTTTTTCTTGTTACATTTCACTCTTTTATTGCACTTTTATTTTTTATTGTAACATAATGTTTAGAATGTGCCGCAGGCACTTTGGACGCCTCTTCTCTATTTTATTCTAAAACAAAGCTATATACCGGTACTAATAAAGTCACCTGAACCTCAACCTGTTTTCCAAGTGGTTATGGTACATCAAGCCAAGATCAGGAACAAACAAAAATATTAGTTTTTGATCTGTTTTGTGTTACTTTTACAAACAAAACACTAAAACAATTGAAGATAAAATGTATATGTCTCATTGTAGCAGGCGTGCGTGACCACAGGATGCAACATGCAGGTAAAAGCATATTTTATTTTGGTAACATTGTTGTGTAAAAAAACAAGGAGCACGTAGCGGCACAAAACACTTGTGGACGGAACAGGCATGAGATTACTGATTGAACACCAGGGACAAGTCTGTCTCCTGATTGTGAAACAGGAGGTGAGGGGAACAGAAGTATAAAAACAAAAACCGAGGAACAAAGAAATAAGAGTGCTGAAATGTAAACAAAAACAAGACCAACTGTCATGTAGAACATGCCATTAAACACAGTTTGATATTAAACTAAATACTTAAAAAGGGCTAAATCTTCCTCTTTGCTCACGATGTCTTAAGGGTTGCCAGGTTTGGTTTGGCTAAAAGAAACTGAAGTGATTTCCCTGACGGTGCGGTCGGTTTAATCTGCAGTGGTGCACACCGCATTACAAATTTCAAACAAACATTGTTGCAGCTCCGGGTCCGACTGGAAAATAAAAGTTGCAAAACAAGCCCCTGTCCTCTAAAAACACGGCCGTACGGGTGAAACGTTGAAACAATCCCCGACCTAAAATCCAAAATGATTCTGATTGCATCCACGTGGATGGGTAGAACCATGCAGCAACACCTTTTCCATATAGATCACACACACCTCTGGACCGTTCAGAACCAAGCAGGACAGGGGGTGTTTGGTTCTAAAGGAACACATGCGGCTTCGGCCTGTGTCAGGTACCTAAAGGCTGCATCTCTGGACTCTGTCACTCCAACGTCTCCAGTTAACCTTTATTTTATGTCCTGGTATCCTGTTACGCACATACTCTGGTGGGAAGAGACTCTGCAGAGCTGCAAGTCAAGGGAGTGGCTGACATTTTGGTGGTTGTTAACGGTGGAGACTGCATGTGAACTCTGTAGACTTAAAGGGGAACTGCACTTTCTTGGGAATTTGGCCTATCATTCGCAAGTCTTATGTAAGACAAGAACAATCAAAAGTTTGTCATGGCTGTCTTGAGTCTCCAATAATTTCTACAACTCTTATTGTTTTGTGGTAGTGATTGGAGCACATACTTGTTGGTCACAAGTTTTTTTTTTTTTTTAATGACTTTGTGTCAGGTTCAAACACTGATGACATTTATTAAACAAGACAAGAAGCAAGGAATCAAACGGAGACAGAATTAAAATTGACTCAATGAGGAGAGCGCGTACACCTGTACCCTTGTACAGTGTCTCACCTACGAAAGATTGCACGCCTCCTCTTTTATTTGGACTTTCCCTGATTACATGGCAACAGCTGTTTCTAAAGGGACGGGGGTCGTAAACAGCCGCCGCCTTTGGTTACAAAGCAGTTCAAAGAAAAGGTCGTAAACAGTTCAAAGAAAAGGTCGTAAAACAGTTCAAAGAAGAGGTGCCTGGAGGGAGGTCAGGCCCTGCCTCCTCTCCGCTTTGTAGATCTCGGGTCAAGACAAAGTCTTTCTGTGGATTACAATACATCAAAGAAACAGACACCCTCATGTTGCTTCCCATCCTACACAGTGGAGTTTTACAAGCCTTCTTGGTAGGATCAAAGACAGCTTTTTTTAACTTAATGTAACATACAGTTTTGTGATAACTTAGATACAATTATTCTGACACTTTATTATAGGTCTTTTGGAGTTTGAGGCCCAATGTTTTCACTACAGAGGGGTCGGGGCCCATTCAAATATTAACACTGGTATTGTTTTTTTGTTTTTTTTCATTCAATAAACCTTACAGTATGTTTAGGTCAAGCTGATTAAAAAAAAAAAAATACTGAGCATAATAACTGCCCAAAAATAAATGTATACAGTTATGCTAAAAAAATAAACTAAATTAATAATGGTTGTTTAATTGAAATGCCAATGAATTAAAGTGCAAATGAAAACACAGCTTCACTATTTTAGTCATAATTATTGCGCTTAAGAAACTTCTCTTTGACTTTAGCTCCAGACTTCTTCTGTTGGTTTGATATGGTCATTACTGCCACAAGTGGTGGAAAAGGTGTATTGCAACTGAGTACCGGACCACAGCTGAAAAACAAAAAAAAATTGGCAGCCCTCTAGGGGGCGCTCGCAGCCCAACAATGGGCCTCGGTCTTATGATTAAGAAACACTGGTCTACATATTATGTATTGGTGGTTCTTTGGTCAAAATGTTGCACAGATTATGATTCACAGACCGTTTTCGAGCCGTTAGGTTGCTCTGTTTTATGGCCAGTCTTATTTAGGTACCTCTACTTCGACTCCGTCTTCTACCCGCCATTTTTGTTTTAGTTTTAAGCGCTTCTATATCAAGTCCACTGACAGATAAGAAATGCCAACAGCAGAGGATGCATGTGCATGTACGAGCCAGTCTGCTCCACAACAAGAGAAAAACAAAAGGAGTTTATTGACTGCTTCGTCAGACTACAAAGGTGGACCGGCGCAAAGCATTTTGGGTAAATGTATATCCCGAATGGATAACTGGGAAAATGTCACAAATTGGGCAAATTTCAAATGGCTCATTTGGCGGAAGTATAAAGGAAGGCAAGATTGTTTTATAACTATCTATGCCATGCCTCCATGGTTTGATTTAAAATTTTCGGGACTTCCCAGGTACCAATAGGTAAAAACAGTTGGTTTTGCATAATAGGGACCCTTCAAAGGCCTACTGAAATGAAATGTTCTTATTTAAACGGGGATAGCAGATCCATTCTATGTGTCATACTTGATCATTTCGCGATATTGTCATATTTTTGCTGAAAGGATTTAGTAGAGAACATCGACGATAAAGTTCGCAACTTTTGGTCGCTGATAAAAAAAGCCTTGCCTGTACCGGAAGTAGCGTGATGTCGCAGGTTGAAGGGCTCCTCACATTGTTTACACCAGCAGCGAGAGCGATCCGGACGGAGAAAGCGACGATTACCCCATTAATTTGAGCGAGGATGAAAGATTTGTGGATGAGGAACGTGAGAGTGAAGGACTAGAGTGCAGTGCAGGACGTATCTTTTTTCGCTCTGACCGTAACTTAGGTACAAGGGCTCATTGGATTCCACACTTTTTCCATTTTCTATTGTGGATCACGGATTTGTATTTTAAACCACCTCGGATACTATATCCTCTTGAAAATGAGAGTCGAGAACGCGAAATGGACATTCACAGTGACTTTGATCTCCACAACAATACATCGGCGAAGCACTTTAGCTACGGAGCTAACGTGATAGCATCGTGCTTAAATGCAGATAGAAACAAAAGAAATAAGCCCCTGACTGGAAGGATAGACAGAAGAGCAACAATACTACCAAACACTGGACCTGTAACTACACGGTTAATGCTGTACCGCCTGGCGAAGCCTAGCAATGCTGTTGCTAAGGACGCCATTGAAGCTAACTTAGCTACCGGACCTCGACAGAGCTATGCTATAAACATTAGCTCTCCACCTACGCCAGCTCTCATCTGCTCATCAACACCCGTGCTCACCTGCGTTCCAGCGATTGACGGCGCGACGAAGGACTTCACCCGATCATCGATGCGGTCGGCGGCTAGTGTCGGATAGCGCATCTGCTATCCAACTCAAAGTCCTCCTGGTTGTGTTGCTGCGGCCGGCCGCTAATACACCGATCCCACCTACAGCTTTCTTCTTTGCAGTCTCCAATGTTAATTGAACAAATTGCAAAAGATTCACCAACACAGATGTCCAGAATACTGTGGAATTTTGCGATGAAAACAGAGCTGTTTGTATTGGGACACAATGTGTCCCAATACTTCCGCTTCAACCATTGACGTCACGCGCATACGTCATC